>NC_142584.1:74402431-74553946 GCF_965207765.1 Zootoca vivipara | reverse complement strand
GTATACATCTTCCAAAGAAAGCCGCTTCTGGCAAACCAGAGCAGCACACGGAAACGCCGTTTACCTATTTATCTACTTGCACTTTGACGTGCTTTTGAACTGCTAGGTTGGCAGGAACTATCTTTTTAGCACCAAGTTAATTCTTTCCTATTTTCTTGGGTATTTTAAATGATATGGAACTGATGCATTTGTAGCTTACAAATGAGATGGAACTGATGCATTTGTAGCTTACCTCTTCCCTCTCCCGACAACCTTTTTATTATTCATTCACAATGATTTTTGCTCATGATGCTACTGGGGCAGTTATACACAATTTTGTTTTCACTACTTTCTGTTCCTGTACTGTAACAGTTTTGGGGCCCAACATACTGCTTTGTGCTCAGCTTGTACATGTCCTATAGCTTCCTGCTGAAATCCTGCAACTTTTCATGCAACAAATGTTTGGAGGTGGGTGAGAGTTGCCCCTCCCCATTTTTGCACTATAGCACAGAACTGCTGTAACATTGGGAAAGTATCACACAACAACTAATAAAGTGAATGGTATGTGAATGGTACCAGATAATCCAACACTGGTGTACTATTATTGTGTTCATAACCCCCGCCAAAAGCCTCCACCAGTCTGGAGGGGGCCTTTAACTTTTTTTGTTAGCTTTTTTGTTTTTAAAATTCCACCTCCCACTTGAATATCATATTATTATTATTATTATTATTATTATTATTATTATTATTATTATTATTATTATTATTATTCCCCGCCCATCAGCCACTCTGGGCGGCTTACAGAATATATAAAACACAATAAAACATCAAACATTAAAAACTTCCTGACACAGGGCTGCCATCAGATGTCTTCTAAAAGTTGTATAGTTCTTTATCTCCTTGACATCTGCAGGGAGTGTGTTCCACAGGGCGGGCGCCACAACCAAGAAGGCCCTCTGCCTGCTTCCCTGTAACTTTACTTCTTGCAGTGAGGCAACCAGCAGAAGACCCTTGGAGGAAGACCTCAGTGTCTGGGCTAAGCAATGGGGGTAGAGATGCTCTTTCAGGTATGTGAGGACAGTTTTATTCATACTTTTGTAGATCATGCTGGAATCCTCTCATGAAGGGTGGTTAAGAAATGTTTCATATAAATAAATGCTGGAACTTAGCCATCTTATCTACTTATAACATTGTATGTGGCGTGTTTCCTCGTCCCCAACCAAACTGTTATTGAAATACAGTTTTGATGCATCCCCCAAAATAGCTCATGTCAGACTCAAAACGTATGTCCACATAAAGAAAGGCTAATGAACCAGTCAAGTTGCAGCACATGGGCCACAAATACCAAGTCTTGCTCTCAGCTCTATGTGTGTGAGTCAGTGTCTGCTGCTGTAAGAATGGCGTTTGTAAATAGGACCACATCGTTAATGCAGTTAGAACATCCAAATGCCACAACACATGTCACTCTGCATGTCAGAAGCAATGTACGGCCTCGTCAAGGAAAATGCAAAGTTGATGTGGAACTTTAAATAGCTCTCTTCTCATGCTGTTGTTTATGGGAAGTAATGATAGGAGGGCCTCTTTATGATTGCAAATCAAGCTCTTTATTCAAAAACTGCACCGTAATTGCCTTTTCATGTGAAATGTGTAAAGAATTCAGATTTATTTGTGTCTCCAGGAGAAAACATCCCCGTGAGGAGTAACAAAGCAATATACAGGGTTCCCCACTCCTACCCCCCACCCCCAAATTGATCCCAGCACAAAGTCTTGATTTGACTTGGTCTTTGGATTTTATTTTTTAATTTCAGGAAAACATTTTTCATTTAGATTGTGTAAAGTACCACTTGTTTCTGGACATGTGGTGAATATAATCACAAGCAAAATTCATGCATTTTTAACCTCCCTGCCCCACCTGCAGAATTTTGTCAGATGCAGAGTTAAAGCCAAGGACCTTAATGAGAGTAGACAACCTGATTTCACAAGACCTGCACGGCTGCAAAAACACATCAAGTAGCCTGGCTGATGTGATTACAGCAGCAATTGGTGTGAGGCAAGTGGACTACAATCACCCTGCGGTGCTGCACTTTAATTGTGCCCTTTGTCAACTTTGTATTGTCGAGGATTCAGTGCATAGGTTTGTATGACTGTAGTCCACAATGGATGAAAATCCACTAGGTTAGGGCATGAGTACATTTCCTGCTATTCTGCTTCCTTCCCTCACCTCTTTACTCCCAGTGCAAGTTGCCTGTGATCATAGCCTTGGAGAGGAACAGAATTGATTATTGTACATGAGGACCTCTTCCCATAGCAGGTCAGTAATACAGGAGGGCCGTTGACAGAGAAGGAGAGAGTCTCCAGTCCTTTGTGGGATCCCCTTCCACAAGCACATTAGAATGGATTGGCTGCTTTGTTAGTTTCTGTGATTTGGCCTGGGTCAATTATTTCTATGTTGCTATAATAATTTTATGTTTTTTCCAACTCAGAGCTGTTAAATATGAACATATATAGGGTGATGATTTTAATTGCAGTAAGCAGAGTGTTGCTTATGTGGTGATATCTAAAGGACTGTACCTGAAAATATTAAAACAGAGACAAAGATGCTAGAGTAGTAAATTGCTTATGCAGTATTAATAACACAGCAGCTGATTGCAAAGAAGTCATGAATGCAATTGAATTGGTGATGACATTATAACCATTTAAACTGATTGTTCTGGCTACTCCAAATTGTGAACTGATTTTTGGAAACCTGGAATTTGTCATCACCAAAACAAAACTGTGCGAGTATTCCATGTTTGTTGCCTTGGATTGATTGATTGATTGATCAGTTGCCTGACCTACCTAAGCCCAGAACCCAAGGACAAAGGAACCACGACCCTTTATTACTATTGTTTTATCTTAGAAATGAGAACAATCCACTACCCATTTCAGAGTAACAGGCTTTTCCAGCATGCAGGCTCTCCAAGAGTTCTGATTTTCCCAGAGTTAAGTTTCTGATTTGATCCCAGACTGTTCTGCTTTCCCTTTGGACGTCCCTCTTTTCATTGGAGAAATGTTGGAGGGGATGTATATCTAAGGTGTAACAAAAAAACCCCAAACAAATGAAAAAAACACACACAACCCATAACACAAATAATAGAAGCCAATGCCACATCATGGTGTCATGACTACACAGGTCCCATTGCTATCTATATGCAGTTTCAACTAGGAATGTTCTTTGGTAGTTCTTAAACAGTGCGGCTGCAATCCTATACTCAGTGGTTCTTATTTCTGTGCTGTTGTGCTGTTAAAGAAGCAAACAGCAAGGTATTCAAATAGCTCACCATTTTACCAGGGTTTAAACATATTTTTATTGAAAGTTTTCAACATAAGATAAGATACAAAGAAAAACCAAACTAATCTAAAAAGATAAAGAGGAGCAAAAATAAGAACAAGAAATAGATATACAGTAAAAACCCTCTATCACAATTGTTTCATATCCTTCATCCATATACAGAAAAGTAGACCTTCCCAGCTCTCTCCTGGGAACTTCTATTTCTTTCCCCTAGCCTCCCACCCTGGGAGATCCCTTCTACCCTGTTTCCCACTTTCCCCTTTCAGAAGTGTATCGAGTGCTCCTTACACTTGTAAGAATGAATTTGTATGTCGCTACAGCTGCAGCTGTGAAAATGTTTGTCAACGAGGTAGCAAGATTCATTCTGATGTCTACATTACTTCCTTGCAAATGCTGACACCGACTCCTTTTCAACCCCTTTCTGTCTTGAGGAAAAAGTGAATCGCAGGTCTGTATGCAGAGCCTGAACTAAATGAAAGCTCTTTCTCCCAGCGGCCCTACTCATTTGCTCCAGGGTGGAACAAATTATTTTCTGCTGGCATTTGCTGCCACCTAATGATACAGAAAGCACGCCTTTCAATGGCAGGGTGCAGAGTCTATCTCAAATCAAAGCCAAAGAGAAGGGGGAGGGCTTGAAACCCAATTAGCTGAACTGCTGCATTTTGCTCTGGGATAATACACCACATGGCAAGTCATGGTTATGGACTTGACTTCTGACTGACCCTGAGAACAACAGCTGGAAAATAGCTACATATGATGGCACAAAGACATTTCACTCGAACAGAATATGGCCAGTAGTTAGTTATTACTCTTTCTCCATCACAGTATTTCCCACAGCTAACCAGATGGTACAAAATTAGTATATTATCAGTTTTTAAAGTGGTAAATACAGAGCAGCCTAGAGCAAGGGTAGCTGTTTGGATGTCCATATGAAAGAGAAAAGAATACAGACCGGTGCAGTAATCTGAAAAAGCAGGATAATGCAAGGGACTTTTTAATGCCCATAGTTCCTTTAGAAGGGCAGAACTATACTATACTATACTATACTATACTATACTATACTATACTATACTATACTATACTATACTATACTATACACTTGTTGATGTATTATTATCAATACATGATCTTGATATTGGTTACCGTTTGAATTATCAGTACAATGCAAAGAGGGAGGTTTATCTATGGCAAGGCCACCAGCTTCTTTATTCATAGCATCTAATCCAGCGTTTCTCAACCACTGTTCCGCGGCACACTAGTGTGCCGCGAGACGCTGGCTGGTGTGCCGCGACGTGCGGCAACGAGAAGGGCGATTTGCATTGTCACGTGCCTGGCGGCCGCCAATAAACACCGCTAACCCGCCGGAAAGCAATATTTGGCAAGTGTTTCTTACAGTCATAATTATAATATAGGGCGGCACAGAGTTAAATTTTTTAACTTTTTTAATGGTGGTGTACCTCGTGATTTTTTTCACGGAACAAGTGTGCCGTGGCCCAAAAAAGGTTGAGAAACACTGATCTAATCTTCAACCATAGCTGCCAAGTTATCCCTTTTTTAAAGGGATTTTCCCTTATGCTGAATAGGCTTCCTCGCGAGAAAAGGGAAAACTTGGCAGCTATGTCTTCAACTAGTGGACAGGGAGCCAGAGTGGTTAATGAGGCCTGTATTAAAGCAAGTACATCTAGCAATAAGGGGTGCTCAGTTATCAGAGCACATGTGCTCAGGGGTGGCAGTAGATTCAGGTACATTTCTGTGTTGCCTACATTTGATTTGATTGATCATAGATCATGAATTTGTCCAATCCACTTTAAAAGTTGGTGGCCAATACTGCCTCCTGGAGGAGCAAATCCATAGTTTAGCTTTAGTACCTTCTTCATCTGTCCTGACTCTTTCAGTGTTAGATGTCCTACTGTGATGATATAGAGGGAACCACTTTTCTCAACACTTTCTTCAAGCCGTGTATAATATTATACACTTCTATCATGCCACCTCCTACTCAACCTATTCTCTAATCTGAAAAACTCCAAATGTTGTAAACTTTCCTTATTGGGGAGTTGCTGCATTCCTCGGCTCATCCTGGCTGTCCTTTTCTGAACCTTTCCTAGCTCGACAATATCCCGTTTTAGGTGAGGCAACCAGAACTGTACGCTAAACCTCACTGGATGTGCCATCTACGCTTGCTGTCTTTGTCCCCTCACTTGTTTAAATGAAAGCATCATTCAGCCCAAATCCTATACAGATTTACTCAGAAGTAACTCCCACTAAACTTTGTGTATTCTAGCTGGCATCACAACCAGGTTATTCCATAGCATGTATTCACATTGTAGTTACAGGTAGGTAGCCATGTTGGTCTGACGTAGATGTTGGTCTGACGTAAAAAAATTCCTTCCAGCAGCACCTTAAAGACCAACTAAGTTTTTATTTTGGTATGAGCTTTCGTGTGCATGCACACTTCTTCAGATACACTGAAGCAGAAGTCCCCAGGCGCTTATGTAGGGAAAGGGTGGGGGGTATCACTCAGAAGGGTGGTGGAAATGGGTGATTGACTGATAGCTGTTGACGACTGTGAACGACTGCAAATGGTCTTGCATGAAAAAGCAAGGGTTGGGATGGCTGAAGATCGCTTTATCATGTATAATGAGATAAGAATCCTATGTTGGTTTGGCTGCCATCTCACAATCTTTCATATTCTTCCTTCTGCCTGTACGTGCCTTTTTTATGACTCAGTGAAGTGCCAGGATTCATGATGGTGGTGAGTGAGTGACTAGAGAGCAGAACTAAAGCCCACATCAACGGCGAGAGCCCAAGTTAGAGCTGCCCCTTGGGGGTGTCTGTGTGAATATTTGTAGCCTGCTCTTTTGAGCATGGCTTGCCTCTAACGCTGCCTTCCTTGCATGCTACTCACCCGCTGGCCTAACACAGTAAAAAGTGATTCATCTATGAGCATCATAAGAGAACAGTGGAGCTTTCTTTTATTATTAAAATAAAAGATGGATTAACAAGAACATTCACTCCTCATTACGAAGCCGTGTGTTACTTAGATTAATGTTTAGGGGGGAACTGCCACGGATGCAGCACAATACAGGCTCATGAGTCATTTGCTGTCGACACCTCTAGAGGAAGAAGTTGATCATGTTAAGCTGCCCTGAGCAATTACACCCAAGTACTGTGGCCAAAAGTGGATTCTATAAGTACACAATTTTTGTTATGTAAATAGCAGCTGCATGGAAGCTTGAACAAGTTCAGAACCATAAGGACAGGCAGGGGCAGTTCTCTCTCTCTCTTTCTGTGCCAAAAGATCCCCCTTGGCAGCTGCTATTTGCATTTCAATAGAAGTTCTCATTGGTGCCAGTGTAAGAAACCAGTTGGTGCTGATAGAATAGATGACTAAAGCATCTCTGTCAGAACCAGATTCTGGACCAGCAACTGCGCATTAGTGCCAATAATAGTTGGCCTTGGTATGCCATTGCTTTATATGCTATGGTAGTGAATGCTTGCATACTTGTCTGTAATATGGGACTCCTCAATTTGAATTTGTTCGAATATAATTGTAAAGGCTGTGCTAATATACCCATCAGCTTGTGCATGGAAATTTCAGTCCTTCTGGTTGCTGCAAAACAGAGTGCCCCCCCCCACGTGTCAACTTTGACAGGAGGGCAGATCCACTCATCTATCAGTCATCTGACACCATCATGACATCAAATGATTGACAGGTGGGTGGCCCTCCAGCCCCCAAAGGTTCCCCACTCCTGTTATATAGGTATAGTAACATACACAAAGTACAATGCACCAAGCACAGTATGTTTACCCATTTTCTTTAATTTTTTAAAAAGGAGTAAGCAAACAAAATGTTGTGCTTCCTTGAATACCAAATAAAAACATTCTTTGTGTAAAACAGTACATAAATCTGGGCTCTTCTTTACTTATGAATAATACTGCATGTATACTTCAGAAAAGGGCATTATTGTTTACTGCTGCATATCAAAAGAAATAATCACAATATCATTGTTGTTTATCTTCATATTCTTTTCCAAGAAAAAAAACAGAACTAGTCAGGAATTTCAACCCTTCCCCAACACTTTAAAATAAAGAATAAAAGCACAAGTGTTAAATGGGTCAAGTATTAAATGTGCACATTTACAAGCACAGCAAATTAGAAACACTGCTTTAGACCATGCCAAACCACATGTATGTGTATAAAGCTATTAGTGAAGTAGTTCATAGCAGCAGAGTAGGAATCATGTTCCATAAATTGTACCTTTTGGGATGGTTGGATGAAAACGTTCCACATGTAACATTCCATATCCATGAACCATCTTCTCTCATCCACACCTATTTGGAAGTGGAAGTTACTTCTATATAGGGTTTTGGCTGAAAGATCCTTTAATTTAAATGAGTGTGGTGACTACCTCAAATTATTTGGATTATGGCTGGCTGATGTGGAAGTAATAAACACATGCATTTGAGACATATCATTGCAAACTTTGGGAAATTCTTATATGTGAACAGTTCCGGTGAAGATGATCACTTAAAACTATTTATTGTAGGCATCCAATACTTACAAATCGCAGAGATATATTTCTCAGAGATTCACTTGAAGACCATCCCTGTGTTTGCACATAATGGTAAGTCGAATGAGCAAATGTGTGGACTCCCAGAGAAGAGACCACAATCACTTTGCACCTCTTTGGTTGTTTTGCTTGCTGCACTGAACTAAGCCACGGTTTGGTTTAGCATGTTGTTTAAATCCAGGTTCATGTTTTACCTCTTCCAGACAAACCATACGCTGCAAACAATAGGTCAAACATTGCTTACATCTCATGGTTTGTCTGGAGAGAGTTAACCACGAGGCCAGGTTAGGTTGCAGTGCAGCAGCAAAACGATTCGGAAGGACCAAAATAGCCATGATCTCCTCTGAAAAGCCACACACTTACTTATCCACACTAAGCCATGATTTGACTGAGTGTTACACGCAAACTAAGGCAGTGAATAAAATAAGTTCAGAAATGCAGAATAGTCACCTTCCAAATTAACAGCTTGATTTTCTTTTGACTCATACTTATTAATTCTAGAACCTGAAAAGGTCAGTGCATTGATTTAAGCAGTGGATAGTTGTCCAACCAAAATGTGTAAATAATAAAAAATACCAATAATAATGATTTGTTACTAATTATTATGGTCAAGAGATTCAAGAAGAGCAAATAAAGTAAATGGTTTTCCTTCTCATTTTTTTCTGAACCTATAACACCTATGGGCGGAAGAAATGAAACTGCAAAGGTGCAGTTAAGGGGTTATTTGAATTATTAGTTATAATTAGTTCAATAAGGTTGATAGATGAGATGGATGACATACAGCATCTCTGAATATGGACCACTGAGTTCAATGAAACTTACTCTCAGGAAAATATATATAGGATTATAGCCTAAACGTAGATGGGTTTTGGTCTCTGTTGTTGCTCCCCATTATGCACTTCTGAAGAACTTGTTCCTCGTAAAGTAATACACATCATGGTTGTTCTTTATAGTGGCAGGCTATTTTAAGATTGTTACCAGAAATAGTATGAAAACTGGTGCTGTAGCTATACAGTATACAGGTTTGCATGGTGGAATGTGCCATAAATATTGAAGTAAATTCACTGCAAAAAGCTACTTTGAGTCTAGTAGCCTGGCTGAGAGACTCTATGGATTGGCCAGTCCATTAAACAACATAATTGATGACTCTAAACTTCGTATAACATTCACTCCTGACTTCTAAGTCCATTTTATTTGTATTCAGCTGCAAGTTAAAATCACATTACCTATATTTCCCATACATACGTATTCTATGCTAAAATGAGTATCAGTTTCAGAAATATTTAAGACAAAAGGCATTCTGCCTGTGGTGGAAGATTTATGTTATCATGGATACCTGTCCAGGAGTACTCGGAATGTGTCAATATAGTTTACTTATCATAAAAATGGTTTTAATCTACTTGCCCTGTTAGAACCACAATCATGCTGATTGACTGGTGCATTTTTCCATAAAGCATTTAAGACATGCATGCTTATGGATGGATTCGAAATTCTAATCTATTTTTAGTAATTATGAATAGTGGGCCCAGGTGGCAGCTATTATAGATATAACAACAAGGAGTACAATAATATATTAAAATGTCATATAAATGTTTTGTATTGTCCCTATCACATTCATCAATGTTTTAATAACATCTGCTTACTTTAAGTAGCTTTTAAAAGTCTTTATGGATACCAAAGCCTGACTCCATCATGTCCAATTATACCTCACTTTCAATGTCACATGCAGAATATCATGCACAAATTCATACACATTTCGCTGTGAAGACATGTAAATATCCAAACGGTGAGACACTTTATGCAGTCACTGGGGTCAATCAAAAAAAGATAAAATGTGGAAGTTTTTTTTAAATCCTGTGATACAGCACCTGTGAATTCAAACTCTATTAAGGTCACAGCTATATTAATAGCTCTTTTATATATAAAAATAATTTTTAAAGTGAGTTCAGTAAAAAATAGCTTCTACAAATGTGGTTAGCAGGTCAGGGGAAGCAGGATATTGAGATGGTTTTCCCATTTTGCTCCAAAATAAGGAGGAGTTGCCTTCCCTGCTTTACAAGTCAAAGACATGATCCACTAAGTATGGACATCCACAGAACAACTACAAGGGTGGCCAAGAACTGTCTCATGTTTAGAAATAAATTAACTTCTTTTCTTGAAACAGAAGACACCATGATATATTAGAAGCTGCTTTTGAAACTCCTGCAAGCTTCAAAGATGACTTCCATGAGGTGTGGGAGCTGCTGTTCAAGACATGCAGGTCCAAAGCTGCTAGTCAGTTATTTGGGCTGCATCCAATGGGCAAGGCAGGAATCAGATCCAGAGAATTGTTCACAAAGGCATTGGGTGGTATCCAACTAAATAAATGTGCAACTGGAATTAATTCTACTTGTGCATCAGGACTTCTTCCTACTCTCTTCTTCCATTGTGTGGTCCGCAGCATCCCCAAATTTGCTCTGGATGATTGAGAGAATCGCCCAAACAGATTTTGGAGTGGGCACAACAGGTTGGAGAGTGCAAAAAAAGAGAAGAAGTCCCGTTTCATAAGTGGAAGTCATTCTGCTTGCACAAAGCACTACTTAGCACTACTTCGAATAAAACCCTTTGCCTCCAAACCTGTGACAGCATGTTTGCAAAATATCAGAGTTAAACATGGGCAATTCAGGTTGGTTTTTTGTCATTCCATCAGTAGAAAAGCAAAAGGTAGAGGAGGGTGGCTGGTGGGCTGTTTGGACACTGATGACCCCACTGTGTTTGTACCATTTTATACTCCCATGATGAAGAGAAACAGAAGAGTTGATGGGAGAAAGAGGCAGCAGGCAGGTATGCGACCCAACCACATAATTCAATGGGTAGCACACACTTCAAAATGACACTCAAATATCCACATCCAACGGAGTGCCTTTCAGAACCACACTGGTCACCACAAACTTGCTGGTTCATGCATGTTTCTGACAGCTGACAGTTGCAGTGGCAACTTGTGGCACAACAGAACTGTGGAAATCACAAGGTATGGAGAACATGAAGATATTGGGGTGGAGGAGTGGGGTACACTGGCAGATGAAGGTAAGTGCTGGGAACTGAGCCAGAGGGGTGTGTGTGTGTGAAAAATAGAGAATGAGAATGAATTGAGGATGAGTCTGGTACATGCTTGCATATCTGTGTGAATGAAAGAAAAACCTGCCCACTTTTGATGTTGGCTTTGCCCATTGCCAATATGCAGTACCCATACACCTTCTTCCAAGGAAATACGGACCTCAACTTTAAAAAGGTTGACCACCCTGATGGAAGGACTGCCAGGGTTTGAGTCTAGTGACATTTGGCAAAGTCATTCACTGGACTGGGCCCAAATTCAGAAACAGAGCTACACATCCAAAGACAATTCCCTTAGATATTAATAGGAGGACATTGTAACCCCCTTTATATACATACAGTAGAAGCTGAAATGGTCTGAGATGCTCACAAATTAGAATGTGTATAGCTATACAACACCATACCTTTTTTCTTTTTTTAAAAAAACCAAAAGTATAAAAGTTTTACAACACATTATACAGGTCCTTCTAGGATCTATAAAACACTTACTGAAATCACCATATTACAAGGCATCACTAACAATTCTATTTCATTTTATATATATATATATTTATATTTATATATAATCGTTACTTATATAATAATTAAAAAAATCACTTTTAAACAAGTATACAAGTTCACTTTAAAATTAACTTGTTAATAAAGTTGTGCAAAACAAGCTGGCCTCTATAATTAAGTGAAGTATTTAATTTATTTATTTACTTATTTATTTATACAAAAAACAACAACAATGGAAGAAGAAGAAAGTTCTTTCAGAAGTGCGTCTCTTTTTCTGTGATGGCTGAAATGTTGCCATCACCTTTCAGTTTGGCATCGCAGTCATTTACTGTAGCAGCATATGCTCCACATTTCCCTCTCATCTTCAGGTCTGGGCTGGGCACAATCAACTTTCTAAATCTCTGGGGGCATGGAATGAAGAAAATGGAAGGCATTAGCCATTTCTGTGGCCTGGTCACAAGCACGTTCCATCCAGATCAGAGGCTTGGAACCTCCAGTCCTCTCTATCTGACTCTAAGGATTCTTCCTAGGCCACATCCCACCATTGACTCTGCCCCACATCCTCCTTGAATGCTTTTGCCTGGCAGGAAGCTGTCCCTGAGCTGTGGTGATGCCTCTTGCTTGCCTGGATCAAGGTCTGTGTTTTGTGGGTGCAAATACCTCTGACCTTTGCATGGCTGGAATGTAGCCTACTGTACAAAAGTAAGATTTGCATCAGGTGGTCTGTCCACTTTTGCTTCTGGCCCCCAGAAAGTTGCCCATGAGTTTTCCTGACAAGTGCTTTCTGCCCATCCTTCTTAGGAAAACCTTCATATTCATATTTTGCGCCTTCACTCCTCCCTTCATGTTAGGAGCAAACATTAACTAAAGTTTCCTGTGTTGTCTGAACTGGAAAATTATGGTTAACAACTTCATAACAAGCCAGGATATTAATCCAACTTCAAACTAGGGTTTAACATCCTGGCATGTTCCAAATCTTGTAACCATAGTTAGGAAATGGGAAACTATAATCAGAGACTTTCTGGTTCAGTCACAGTGCAGTGCAAAAGGAGAAGCAAATAGTTTGTGCATGCGGGTGGCGGGGCGGGCGGGGGAAAGCTTGTGTTAATAAGACAAAATATGCTCATCCAAACCAGGGCAGAGTTGAACCTACCATTGTTACTTCTAATGTTTTAGTCACTGAACATCTGTGACAATGCAACCCACTGTTGTTTTCTTTTTCATAATTATTACTATGAAACTTCCCAGGATCACAGCCAATGTGGATACGTGGATTATTGGCTACAGTTACATCACAGAAACTGGGCTGGACGCATAGACACCAGCTTAGATTTTGTAACTTCTGAATAGCTGATTGTAAGCAAAATGTGCAGCATTCAGCTCAATATGCTCACCTACTCTATCAAGCAATAATAGTCTGAAAACATTCCGTACCTCTAAGATAGTTCCTTCTGTCTTCCACAATTGAATACAGATCCACAAAGGAATGCAAACCATGGAGGAGAGAGCCATCATCCACCCAATGCCATAACCCCAGTCTGGGTATGTATAAACGTTGTTGTATTTCAAAGGCTTGTATTTCACCAGGAAAAAGATGAAGATTCCCTGAAATGGAGATGGTCATTTTATCCATTTTTGGAAACAACTCAAAGATATTTGGGAAACTTATTCACCCCAGTTCACTGAATTGCTACATTCAGCTTTCAAGACAGGTAGAAAGCAGGCAGGCAGGCTGGCTGGCTTCCTTCCTTCCACTGGAACTTCTTTTCACATTTAATCTCAGTCTTCATTTAAGGACCATAGAAATTGGCCTTCCCCTCCAATTTGACAGCAAGTTACATCTGTGCTGAAGAGACTCATGGGAGGGGATCTGTTTTGTGGCTTGAAAGTACTTCTGCACACACAAGAGGGGGGTCATGATTCTCTCATGCCCCACCAGTTGTATCGCCCCCAAATGCATCACATTGTATATCACCCTGAAAAATTGCACCTAGGGTGTGTGAGGACTACCATACATAAGCCTTTGGATTCTAGCCCTTAATTTGTGTTGTTTTCAGTTCAGTTCAGTTTCACGGTAAGTAAACAGCACAGTAGCATACAATTGCTCCATTAATACCTACACATGAATTTATAATAGACACCTTGAGTGCACATGAAACCACTATGATGTGGGAACAGAAATAGGTGAACACATAAAAAGAAGTTGTCATACCTCATCATATTGTAGGGGGTGGGGGAAGAGAAAGAAAAAGTAGGGGCTACTGAAGTCTAAAACCAATAGCAAAGAAATACCTAAATAATTTAAAATAATGAAATAAACAACATCTGCTTGAAAAGTTAAGTTTTTAAATCACATTTTATTTAATTTATGAGGAATTGTTGCTTTTTTTCTTCTAATACCAGGAAGTTAAACTATTTTGCATTTTGGAGGTGTACTTCCTGTTCCAACACATGTGTGTGGCTCCATGATTATGCTCTATTTCTGCAAAATTATTTCCACAAAGTCTTTGGGGAAAGGTCATGCCAAGGACCTTACAGATTGCTCTACCATGTTATCACACTTTCATTACTTACAGCGCAAATGCCAGGAGTGAGAAACATCCAACACCATTTAAATAATGCCAGTGGTCTGTACCCAATCATATCTTCAATGTTGTCATAGAAACGATTGCTTCCTGAATAAAACCAATATGAAAATTAATAGAAAATGAACACAGGTCACCAGGGCTTATGTTACTGGAGTGATGTAGCTTCATTAGAATATATGCTTTCATTCTTAGAATATTCCTTGCCTCTGCCATTGGCAAGGAAAGCCTCAAAACATGAGGTACATGCAGTTGGTGGGAATGAGATGAAAATATGCCCCTCCCCAATTTTCACAATCCCATTCACAACTAGCATATATAAGAAAAGTTTTTTGGAGGGCCTGCTGAAAAATTGAAGCCCTCCTTTACCTCTAGTGTCTGCAGAGATGATACAGCAGCTACATTCCCAGCAGCTGGAGACCTTTGGTTGACATGTTATTTTCGTCATAATTATTTACCCCTGGAATGATGTTATAGAATAACATAATGAAATTCTGAGAGAACTACTTGATGAAAAAATAGCAACCAGTATGGAGGCTGCCAAGTATTTACCCAAGAACTCCCTCAGAATGAGGGTATGTCATCCAGCAGCACTGAGGTGGAAAGAAAATGGTGGCTGGAGCTTATAGACACCAGAAAGAGATCTGATGCTGTCACTGCCACAGGCAGTGTCTAGCATACCTTTTTCCAAAAGCAAATATATATATATATTTCACCCCTTTATGATTTTCCTTACATTCCAAAGCTGAATTTCTTCAGTGAAATCTCAGCTGAGCACTAATGGTTTCAGTATCCTCAGCATTAAGAGGGTTGTTGTTGTTGTTTAGTTGTTTAGTCGTGGCCGACTCTTCGTGACCCCATGGACCAGAGCACGCCAGGCACTCCTGTCTTCCACTGCCTCCCACAGTTTGGTCAAACTCATGTTGATAGCTTCGAGAACACTGTCCAACCATCTTGTCCTCTGTCGTCCCCTTCTTCTTGTGCCCTCAATCTTTCCCAACATCAGGGTCTTTTCCAGGGAGTCTTCTCTTCTCATGGGGTGGCCAAAGTATTGGAGCCTCAGCTTCACGATCTGTCCTTCCAGTAAGCACTCAGGGCTGATTTCCTTAAGAATGGATAGGTTTGATCTTCTTGCAGTCCATGGGACTCTCAAGAGTCTTCTCCAGCACCGATTCTTTGGCAATCAGCCTTGTTTATGGTTCAGCTCTCACTTCCATACATCACTACTGGGAAAACCATAGCTTTAACTATACAGACCTTTGTCGTCAAGGTGATGTTTATGCTTTTTAAGATGCTGTCTAGGTTTGTCATTGCTTTTCTCCCAAGAAGCAGGTGTCTTTTAATTTCGTTACTGCTGTCACCATCTGCAGAGATCATGGAACCCAAGAAAGTAAAATCTCTCACTGCCTCCATTTCTTCCCCTTCTATTTGCCAGGTGATGGGACCAGTGGCCATGATCTTGGTTTTTTTGATGTTGAGCTTCAGACCATATTTTGCGCTCTCCTCTTTCACCCTCATTAAAAGGTTCTTTAATTCCTCCTCACTTTCTGCTATCAAGGTTGTGTCATCAGCATATCTGAGGTTGTTGATATTTCTTCTGGCAATCTTAATTCTGGTTTGGGATTCATCCAGTCCAGCCTTTTGCATGATGAATTCTGCATATAAGTCAAATAAGCAGCGAGACAATATACAGCCTTGTCGTATTCCTTTCCCAATTTGAACCAATCAGTTATTCCATATCCAGTTCTAACTGTAGCTTCTTGTCCCACATAGAGATTTCTCAGGAGACAGATGAGGTGACCAGGCACTCCCAATTCTTTAAGAACTTGCCATAGTTTGCTTTGGTCAACACAGTCAAATGCTCCAGGGACACGGCTGGATACAAACCCAAATAGTTTGGCTGAATTTAACTGCACAATTAACATAAACCTTGGCACCCAGGGAAAGGCATGTAACACAACTCCACATATTACAATGGAGTGGAGGAGGTGTGTGCAAGCTGTGTTTTTTCTAGCAATGCATAGAAAAAGGACTTGTGAAGATGAGATGTACAAGCTACAGGCATAAGAGCAGCAGATTTATCTCAGATGCACAACTTCCTTTTCATATATTATATTAGATGCATAGAGAAAGTACAACTTGTACTGACTCTTCTGGTACTATGAAATGAAGATTCACATGTGAAAAGGATCCACCAGAAGGGGAAATATATACAACTTGCAATATGAAAACAAGACTGTGAAAAAAGATTGATCCTTGAAATCCACAGGATGATGTATGGGCAAGGTAGGTTATGGAAACACGGTAAGACTCATTCTAAAAATGCATGATGTGATTTCAGAATTAGCCCCAATGTTGCAAGAATTGCTGACTTACCGTAAAACCAGCCAATGCAGACGCATTCAAATATAGCAACGAAAAGAAGGCACATTCCACTGGCTGCGTAGGAATCAAACAACTGGAAAACATACATTCCACCCTGGAAGATAAACAGTTAAAAACAGGAAAAGTTGAGTGCAAATAACACTTTACAGCTGAAATAAGGTTTTCCTCCACTTGGGAAATTTCTAAACCAGCCGATATTTTGGACTACAACAACTATCAGTCCCAGGTGGCAAAGCCAATGGCCAAGGGTGGTAGATGTTGTAGTTGAAAACACCTGGAGTGCACCAAGTTGGTGAAGAGTCAAATGAGATGCAATGTTAAATGCATGCGTGTATTTATGGGACCATTAAAAGCAAACATCATCTGTTTGAGGTGTGACTGATCATTTGCAACGGAGGAGGGATTTAATTCTTTCCTCCCCTGTTCCTTTCCTCAGGACTGGAGCAGGAAATAAAAGAGTTTTAAAAGCTCTCCGTGCCTGTTGTGATCTTGAGAATTATTACTCCACCACACAAAATATACCAAGAAATAAAACCACTTTTTAAAAAACAACCTGCATGTTTGTTTTATCCCTTGGCAATCCTTTGCTTTGCTATGTTTTACACCATGTTCTTCCATCCTTTTATTTTATTTAAGAATTGTATTGCCAGAAGGGTAACAATATTCAACCCAAGAAACATTGCTTTTTGGAAACAGGCCCTTTGTCAACATTAGAAGGCGAATGAAACTGTGAGAGACACAAAAATCTCCTGTCTTAAAGAAGTTCTTCCTCACACCTTGTGTTTATTTTTGGAGCATACACTTGAGAGTGATGGTATTTCTCCTTGGCAGCAGGTTGAGACACCACATGAACTATGAATTCTCCTCCTCCTAAACACCCAGGAATTTTAAGGCAATATCTATTACATAAAAAGTCTTACACTGTATCAGCCCATTTCCATACACATTGTAAACATCAATAATAATAATAATAATAATAATAATAATAATAATAATAATAATAATTTATTATTTATACCCCACCCATCTGGCTGGGTCTCCCCAGCCATTCTGGGCGGCTTCCAACAGAAAAATAGAACACAGTAATCTATTAAACATTAAAAGCCTCCCTGAACACGGCTGCCTTCAGATGTCTTCTAAAAGTCTGGTAGTAGTTTTCCTTTTTGACATCTGTTGAGAGGGCGTTCCACAGGGCAGGCGCCACCACTGAGAAGGCCCTCTGCCTAGTTCCTTGCAACTTGGCTTCTCGCAACGAGGGAACTGCCAGAAGGCCCTCGGTGCTGGACCTCAGTGTCCGGGCTGAATGATGGGGGTGGAGACGCTCCTTCAGGTATACAGGTATATATATCTAGAGTGGAAGGGGTGGGGGGGAAACAGGCGAAGATGTCTTATACAGAGCACTAAGCATTGCTCTTTCAAGATGTGTTTCCAACTGCACTAAGCATTGCTCTTTCGAGATGTGTTTCCAATTGCATATATTCAGGTTTGAGTTGCTAATCACTGAAAACACTTTTAGTCTCTGAAGTACATTATATGAATATTCAGATTTGTTCAGTTGTGTGTTGCATGAGCAAGTACAAAACCACAGACAGTATTCTACGGTGAATGGCATCTATCAGGGTGCATGGAACATTTTCATGAAAGGGTAAGATAGGAATGTAACTTGTAGGAACATAAGAAGAGCCTTCTGGATCCAGCCAATTGACCATCTAGTCCATAATCCTGTTCTCACAGTGGCCAACAGATGCTCGAGAACAAGAACATTATCCTCTCCTGTGGTTTCCACAATTGGGATTCAGAAGCACACTGCCTCCGAACATGGAGGCAGAGTAATCTATGCTCCGTTAGCAGATCAAAATCTTAATCAATGTGCTAGTCTTATTGTGTCACTGGCACCAGTATCTTTCTTATAATAACAGCAAGTAAGAAACTTTAGACATAATCATATGAGTGCACATGGTGAGGGACTTGGGAATACTCTAAAGCTTCAGAGTCAAAAGTTAATCTTTATCAGTCAGCCCAAGTCAGAAATATCGAATGGGACACTAGCCATTTATCTCTTCAGCTAATTATTGAGGCCGTCTTGAGAGCTGGCCTAGATCCAGGCTTTGCAGTGGCATACTGAGACTGAAATTCATTGCACAACAAACCCTCTTCAGTATTGCTTTCAAGTGCTCCCAAGGAATCAAGTCCTCTTGAACAGGAGTGAATTTCTGTACCCTACGCCAAGCTCCTTGGAACGTTTTGGAAGGAGCTCTAAAGAAATTATTTACACGATGGAATGTTGCACAACAGTGCCATTTGGTGGCACATGATGCACACTGCAACTTGATTTATACTGCAGAGTGCCTATTTCACAGCATACATTGCACTCTTCCCGGCAGCAGAAACAACAGCAGCTGCCGTGCTGGGATTTGGAACAATTTGCTTCTCTTTTTTGTGCAGCCCATCAAAACGGTTGGGTAAGCACGAAAGTACTGAAGTAACAATTGAATACTATGGGTCCATTCTACACAACAGAATGGGGAAGATGAATTAATCACCATGAATAATAGCTTATTCCTTGATGCTTAGTCCAGCCTCAAGCAGGATTGCCAGCCCAAATCCAAACAAAGCCAACTAGGAGTTTGAGCCTGACTCTGAAACTCTGAGAAGAGTAACAACTGTACATGGAGACAAGGTGGACTTGCTTGAAAAATACATAGAAAAGGAAGGAGAAAATTGACAACAAAGCTGGATTGTGTTTCTATATGGCAATTGATGGGGAACAGCAACAGTGGTGAGGGGTTTATTGCTCTCCTTCCTGGCTTCCCTTGGGCAACTGTTTGACCACTGTGGACTCAGTGCTGGACTGGATAGGCCTTTGGTCTAAACTAGCTGTGCGGATGCACACTTCAGTGTGCTTATGCTTGTGTGGGCAATAATGCGCTCAAAAGATTGAAACTAAATGTAAAACATATTGGGGTGGTTGCAAAATGTCTGTTCTACAAAGGGAAGCAGTCCTCCTGTTTGCAGAAGGGACTCCAGCAAGAGTGAACTTTGACCAGGAGATCCGCTCATATGTACCATATTTTTCCGTGTATAAGACTATGGTTTTTGCTAAAAAATGGGGGTTGTCTTGTATGTGACTAGTGAATGCACATGGGTTCGGGTTCTGGCTCTGGTGTGGGTGGCTCAATGTCAGGGGCATGGCTGAGTTGGACACCTGGGAAGAGTCTGACTCTGTAGATGAGGGAATGCAGTCACAGATAGAGCAAGAGTGGGTTAGTTGGACCCCCCCCTTCTTCCTGAGTTTCCAGCCGCAGATAGGCTCACAGAAGGCTCACAGTCGGAGGGGGGGAGGAAACAGACGGCCTTGAGGGGATTGCTATGCAACCAGAAGGGAGGCAGCATTTAGAAGAATCTTCATTTGAGAGTGGAGGGGAAGTCCATCCACCTTCCTCCCAAACCAGGAGGGCTGAAAGGGTTAAAATGCAATGGAAGGGCAAGGGAGGAAGACTGGACTTTGGCGTGATTTGTGCTGCAGAAGGGGCAGAGATTCAGAGTGAGCAACTCATTACCAAGGGATGCTGGCTCGATGTCACTCTCTGTGTGCTAATTGTAAATAAACATACTATAAACCTGCCAGAGATCCTGACACTCAGGTTCAGGCTCTAGCGCGGGCGGCCTGCGCTCAGGCTTGGGCTCTGTCTCTGGCCCAATTTTTCATTTTGGGTTCAAAAAGAGAGAGAGATTGTCTTATACATGGGGGGCATCTTATACCTGGAAAAATACAGTATATGGTTATACAACTCTTTCTTTTTACTGAAAGGCAAAGGTTGGAAAGCTTGGGATTTAATTTTAAATGGACATTCAACAACCTCATTTTTTTCTTCTAGTGAAATACGATTGTCTCCCAAATTAATACTTAGCCTAATAATAATATCCAATACAGTATGCTGTGCAGTTTTAAATGTTAACATCCTGAAGTACAAATTCAGGATGTCGTTATGTAGGAAACTAGTCATTAAGAGTAGATAATAGATATCTATAGCACAATTACTTGGTCTTATGTACAGAAAAACCCTTGCAAGATGGTGACTAATGATCTGTTTTCTTCTAACAGCCTCAGGTATGTCAATGCATGTAATGAATCTTAAATGTATGCATTTGTTTATTTACATCTTACTAGTTAGGCAGGGAAGGACCTCTACTGATGCTGGATCCTGAAAACTTGTAGAGAAAATGTGTGTCCCCAACTCCCTACTCTAAGCCATTCCATCTTTAGTACATGCCTTAGCTTCTCCAAACCCTGTTTATTCATCCATTACTATAAATTATATCCTACCCTTCAAAGCAACTGTCACTGTATTGTAAAAATACAATACAATATGATGCCATTTAAAATCACATATAAAAAAACTAAAAGGAGCAGATCTATAAAATAGCACAATAATTAAAAAGGAAGAAAGAAACAGTTCAGCCAGATTGGAACAATAAATAGTAGTGCGCTGAACATTTTGCAGGGTTGAATTCAAAGTCACACTATAGCAAGTTTTCTGTGTATACAAGCAGCATATCTGCCTCCCAATGGAATGTTGTGCTCCGAGCCACAAAACCCATCCCCATGGAAATAAAGACACAGTGGAGACAGAATTTAGTTTAAAGGTTAATGGGCAAATTTTTGGCCACAACTTTATTGAATGCACAATTGTGACTGGTATTGGCTTAGGCATTGGTATCAAAACTATAACTGGCTCCTGTCTACCTGCAGGAAGCCTGGAAGGTTAAAAAACCAGCAGGGGGAGCTCCATCAATGTATATTGACTGGTGCTCACCCCTGGGGTTCCCAGGAGTCCTGGCATGGCCCTAGCCCCTCCCTGGGCTTTGGAAGAGATCCAGACCCCCGGATTCCTTTAACAGAATACCTATTAATTGGAGGGGCAGGTGGTGGCCGCACCTCTCCTCCCCACATTCCCCTAAACCAGGCATCCCCAAACTGCGGCCCTCCAGATGTTTTGGCCTACAACTCCCATGATCCCTAGCTAACAGGACCAGTGGTTGGGGAAGATGGGAATTGTAGTTCAAAACATCTGGAGGGCCAAAGTTTGGGGATGCCTGCCCTAAACCAATGCCTAACCTCCAAACCTTACAAAATTGTGATGATTGCTAAGAGGTTGGCTGTGGCCACTTGGTTTTTGCCTATCTGCCACATTGGAAAAATTCCTACCCGGCCCCCATTCTAAAACAGACGACCAACCGAAATCCAAAGCAAGGCCAGACACAACCTAACTAACAGGTGGGTGGGCGGGTGTTCGACAGCGTGAAGCAAGAGAGGGTCCCCATGCCGCGCTGCCGATTGGCTAAAGGCCAGTTGCTGATTGGCTAAAGCCCTGCCCACAAGCCAGTTGGGGAAGAGTTCCAGGGCCATGCACAACATGGACCCTCTGTTAGGAATCCTCCTCCTCCTGTGTGTTGTTTTGGGGGTTCTCCCAACACTCCCAGAGCCAATTTCAGGGGGTTTGTGGGGGGGGGGGAGAGCCTCATTGCATAAGCAGAAGCCCTTGCACAAGGCTTCCACTGATGGGGTTCATTAGGTGAATTCCACCAACCATTTTAATTTTCAGCAACTTAAGAGATGGTGAGGGTGAAACAGATGTTTAGGAAGAGGCCAGGAAGTGTGAGAATTTCAGAGACTATTCTCAGCGAGAAGGGCAACGTGTGCTATTCTTACCTTATACACAATAAAGAGGATTCTGTGACATGTTTAAAACATACTGTGCACACTTGCAGTGGAACAGAGTTCTTTACAAACACAGCATCTCTCCTCACAGCACTTCCTACAGTTTCCAAGTGAGCACAGGGCATCATGTGACCATGCGGACATTCTAGGAATTCCTGTGAGGCTGCCAGCCTATATGTGAAGAGTCCTGCATTGCTGCAAGAGCACCAAGCCACTCATCTCTTTATTTAAAACTAGACTAACAATATAGGTACCTTAGAGCCAAAAGCAACAGATGACCATGTTCAATTGCTGTATATCAGATAGTGAGGGTGAAAAGGCTCCTGTCACTATAATACAATAATGTATGTTCCCATATGCCCCCCAGATGTGACTCCGCAGTTCCTTTGGGGAGTTTTTAATCTTTCCAAGTATGTTGTATTTTGTCACAGAACAACATTTGATCAATATTTTGTTACTCCAGGAGTTTATCAATCCTCAAATAGTTCTGCTTTGATTTCTAAGGCTGTGCTCACATTGTTATTTACTGCAGTTCTAGGGCACTCCCACTGCTAGTTTTCAAAGGTGGGCTCACATGATGTTAGTCACAATCCACCTGTGTCCCGTAGCTCTTTGATGTGTTTTTGCTTAGAACCAACTTCCATCTGATTTGAGAAGGGAAGCCATGGTTCAAGTGGCTTTTGCGTGTGTGCACATGATGACATGTGCGCAGATCAAAGTTTCACTCAGCACGGGGAAAGATATCACTTAGTGTTTCAAGCCGCTAGTTTCAAGCCACTAAGTTAAAAAAAGAATGGAAACAATTTTCTTCCCCATCATTCCAAATACAAATAAATATATCTTACCTCCGTTAACATGATTAGACCAAGGAAGAATGATACAATCGAAAGAGCAAGAATCAACAGCTCTCGTCTGTATCCCCTCCGGAAAACCTTTGGGTACATATCTACCACGGCTGTCACAAGACTTTCAACACACACAAACTAGACAAAGCAAATGCAGGGAAAAATGACATATAGAGTAAATGATCTACCAGTTCCTCAGCACATGTCAGTGCACTATTTGCTTTATTTTATTTTTGCATTATTTATAGCCTGTTCCTATATAGATCTTTAAGTATCACCACTAAAGATAGCACCTAACTAGCCATACTTGCTCCCCCCCCCCCCGATAAGAGCTCTCTGCATGCTTTTCTTGTACGATGGCATTTCCTCCAGGCTGACCACAGGAAAAGTACTGCATCAGGCACTAGGCACTACCTTAAATGACAGCCCTGTGACATGAGTAACCTGAGGTTTGTTTGTTTGTTTGTTTAGTATACTGCCCTTCTTTTGTAGATCTCAGGGCAAGGGGTTGAACAAGATGACCCTTGGGGTACCTTCAAACTCTGCAGGGCTATGATTCTATCAGTGCTCAGGAGCTATTCAGCTGGGATAGATCAGTTGGTAGAAAATGAGACTCTTAATCTCAGGGTCATGGGTTCGAGCCCCATGTTGGACAAAAGATTCCTGCATTTCAGGGGGTTGGACTAGACGATCCCTTGTGGAACCTTCCAACTCTACAATTCTATGATTTCAGTTGATATTTCTCATGTTTTATGTCTCATGTCAATACTTCCTGAACCATGCTGCTAGCCTGCTCTAGTCTTAAATGTATTTTCTGCTCTTTAGTTCATCGCCTCAGTCCTGCTAGAACCCATCTATATGAGTGTCTCTAAAGTGAGTGTGTAAGACTGTATAAGAATGGGTTCTGTACTTTATGATTTCCAACCTTATGGAGCAGGGCTGTGTGCATGTAATTCCCCAAAGCAGCTGCATTCCAACCAACTAGCTGTTTTAGATAAGAGCTAGATGCAGTCCCCATCACTTTAGCTTTTGAAAAGAGGCTCTGCATACTCATGTCCAGTACAGTGGTACCTCGACTTACAAATGCCTTGACTTCCGAAGGTTTTGACTTCCAAAGTCCACTAACCCGGAAGTATTTTTGCTGCGCGCAAGCGGCGCACACAGTCTGCGCATGCACAAAATGGATGCTTCGACTTCTGAAGGTTTCGACTTCTGAAGAGCGCCGCGGAACTGATTGCCTTTGTAAGTCGAGGTACCACTGTATAAGATTGGGGCTCATAACTTTTCATTCCTATCTTATAACCTTGCTTCTCACTCACCTGTGGGCGACACATTAAAATAATAAAATAAAATGAAGTACAGTGAAGCAAGAATTCAGCAATATTAAGCTGACAATTTAAATTAGTTTTATATTTAATTTAAAGTTACAGCTTGATTTAAATTCAGATCTCAGCTTAAGTTACATCTGGAAAGGATGTTCTAAAATGTATTTAAAGTCATCTTTGATCCATACCTGACTATCTAAACCAAGGAATATCAGCATCATGAAAAACAAAGTTGCCCATAATGGAGAAAGAGGCATCATTGTTACAGCTTTTGGGTAAGCAATGAAAGCAAGCCCGGGTCCTGAAAAAAGAAAAGAAATTAAATAGGAATTGTTTATATGGTAGTCTTGCATAGTGGGGTGAGATATAAATTTAACAAATAATACATAACGATTAAAGTATGCAGTATCACTAGTATATCAAATACACATAATAATAATAATAATAATAATAATAATAATAATAATAATAATAATAAATGTATGCTTTTAGTACTTACCTGATTCTGCAACTTCTGCTATGGGCACTCCCTGCTCATATGCCATAAAGCCAAGGACAGAAAAGATGGCAAAACCAGCCACAAAGCTTGTTCCACTGTTCAAGCAACAGAGCATAATGCAGTCTCTGTGGAAGAAAGAGCAAATCGCTTGTTCTCAGTGTGTGGCTTTGCTTCACATATTTTTGTGGGGCTACAACAGCTTTGAAATTTGGTACATATGTAGATCAAGACACCACGGTTATTAGAAAAACCAGACAATGAGACAAGTGTTTTGGTCCCCTTAGAGCAGCAATAGGGTTCCTTCCCCTCTGCAGAGGTTTTATTATGGTTTAATCTTAAATAAAGTGGCCCTAGTACAACCCAACCTCTGTGATTGGCAGACTTTGCCAATAGGCAGGGCTTCCTCACTGCTTCCAATTCTCCACTCAGTATCTAGTAAGACAGCTTCCAAATCACTCCTTTGTGGATCTGCAATTATTCATGGGTCTCAACATAGCTGAGTTCATAGTGACGCAGATACACTTCAAGGTCAACAGAGAAAACTCTTAACCTTAGAAGAAGTGACACAGACCCTTCAGAGATAATATACTATAAATGCAACAGTGGTACATTTTAGTATATGCAATAAATATTTATGTGCAGGGCTGCTGCCTGAAGCAGGTTTATAGTCAGCTTTGTTTCCAGTGACACACTTCAGGTAACCAATTTTTTTGATACTGATAAACAGAACAGGCCCAAGACATTTTGCCACCTGAGGCAAACCACAAAATGGCATTCCGCTCCCTGCCAGGGAAGAAGATGTGAGGGAAGATTTACATCAGGAACAAGGGAGGAATAAAGATCTACATTGGGATCTGCTGCCCCTTTGGATCCTGCTGCCTGAGGCAGTTGCCTCACCTTGCCTCATGGGTGATCTGGCCCTGCTGATAAACCATCTGTTTTACCAAATCCTGCATATGATTCCCTCACATCTTGATGGATGCTGTTTGAAAAGTGTGAGTAAATGTTTACAATACAATTTGTAATTTCACAGTAGTCAGTAAAAGTGGAAAAATGTAAACAAAACAGACTTGTGGCACCTTAAAAGCCTTTATGTTACCACAAGACATTGTTGTTCTTGCAACAGCTTAACAAAGCTACCTCTCTGGAATTTGTTAAGAAATGTGTAAACTTTGCCCAAGGCTCGTTCTCTCCTCTCATGATAAGATTTCAACATTGATGAATATTATGTTGGCATGACTTACAATGTCAGACATGACTGAATAGTTGGATCTGCTACATAACATTGGTTTATCTTGTAATTTACTAAAATAAGTTCTGGCCTAAGGCATCATTTCTTAATGACTGAACTGATAAATTGTAAAGAGGTTCATTTTAATGTGTAAAAAATCTTACATTTTTTTCAGACTGGTTGCATTAAAAATCATTATAATAAATACCACTGATTAGGGGGAAATGCTAGACTGTGCTTCAGATATATGTATCAGTTACAATAATTGTATGACATCTGTTTAAACTGGATATTCTTCCCTTCCTATTTTCCATAATAAATAGACCAACCAGCTGAATTTGTGGTTCAATAAACATGGTAAGTGAACAGGATAGTGGGAATAAAATTCACACTGACTTTATTTTTGCAGTACATTTCAAATTCCTTTTTGCAGCTTAGCAGCATCCGATTAACATCTTAAAATTTCCTCCCAGAAACCTTAGTATGTTTTATGCAAATTTTGTTAGTGACTAGGTATTGGGATTTTAAAAGGGTAAAATTTGAAGGTAAAATAATATCAGCTGCATTATGAATCCAATAAAAATTCATGAAAAATATATTTGGTATTTAATGTTCTCAAAATACTATCATAATTGATTCTCCATCTGAGGGAATATCTCAGCGGAGTTTAAGAGTCTCATCCTCTGACAACTGAGCTATCCCAGGATAGAAATCAAATTCTCCCATGTGATACAAATCATTTTTTTTAAAAAAAATGTCAGTTAACACACACACACACACACACACACACACAAACAAACACACACTATCTTATTAACAAAAAAAATCGTAATGTTTACCTAATTAATGTAGTTTTTATGAAGAAAAGCTGTTATAAGTAAACAGACAATGGTCCCAGAATCAGCTGACTTAATAATAAATAATACACCATAGTAGTCTTAAGAAAGAACAAGCAGATGATGGTTTAGAATTATGAAAAATGAAAATAAGAGGTGAATTAAGGGCATGTATCATGTGCAGGCTTTACAGTTAAAGGGGATAAGCATTAACGTTTACACTAGAGGGAGCCAATACACCACTTTCAAATTTCTTTATGAAATACAAGGTTATTATTCTTTATGAAATACAAGATGTGGGTTATAGCTTTTACAAAATGTTTATGAAATGGACACTGCTCTTGTTCTATCCATTACCTGCCAGTTTACAAACACTCAGAAAACCAGGATTCTCCAAAGGGTATACTATGTATATTTTTCATCCCCAAAATATCATACCAGAACCACTAGCCATTCTATGTAATTTAATGTACTGAAAGATGGCACCACACCTACAGTGAATACTGAACAAATTCACAATTTTATAACAGTATGGCACCAATGCTAATGTACCACCATGTGGGACTCTAGATTAATCTTTGTCATAAAAAAGGGGTTGGGTGACATAACTTTGGCCATATATTTTCTGAACAGCACAATCCTCTACATGTCTACTCAAAAATTAAGTCCCAGCTTGTTCAGTGAGGCTTCCTCCCATGTAGGTGGATATGACTGAAATCTAAGTACATGAAAAAATATTCACAAATGATAGCATTTGTGCTAGTCAATTTTTGTATAATGAATGCATCATGCATGTACCTAAAATACAGTTAATGTATTATTTATTCTATATTTATCTCTATAACTTTAATAATGGAACATTAATTCTTCCTCCCAAATTACCGTTTTTTAAAAAAAATCAGTTCAAAAGTAAACTGATCAAGTAATGCTCAGAACCCTTAAAATGTCATTGTGTGAAACACAGTACTCAAGCATGTGTGAATGTATAGTTCTGTGTATCTTTCTCTCCTTCCCTTGCACACCCACTAAATCTGCTTTGGGAGTTCCTGCAACCCTCCAGCAAAGATTTAGCGGCGGAGTGGGGGGGGCATGCAGGGAGAGGGGAAATTCCATTGCACTCACAGAAGTTGTTCCACATACACAATTATTTAGTTGGGTACCTCAAACAGCCATGTACATATTTGCCAGACTAGACCACTCAACAGAAAAAAAATTAACATGACTGTTATCGTGTATTACCTGTAGCAGTTGTTATTGTAGTTGTTGTAGCTCCCTAAGGCTGTCAAGCACCCCAGGCAGATGGCATAAGAGAAAAATATTTGTGTTCCAGCATCCACCCAGACCTGCAAACACAAAATATAGCAATAATTTCAAAAAGGTTTTTAAAAAATTCTTATGGCTATAAGGAACTTCCTTCATGGCTATATAACGGTTATAATAA
The DNA here is from genome assembly GCF_965207765.1 of Zootoca vivipara. Taxonomy (NCBI): domain Eukaryota; kingdom Metazoa; phylum Chordata; class Lepidosauria; order Squamata; family Lacertidae; genus Zootoca; species Zootoca vivipara. The sequence continues at coordinate 74,525,605 of NC_142584.1, read as the reverse complement.
TTCTGTTTATTCTCATTCGTTATGCTGTTTGTCACCCATACAGTGTCAGAACCATACCTATGATCCAGAACCATTTCCAGTGGGTTCAAACAGCAGTGGCTCACAGTTGATAGACCTATCCCCCATGAATTTGTTTTCACCTCAATTTAAAGTAATCTAAACCAGAGGCCATTGCTACATCTTCTGACAGTAAAATTCATAAATTTCTTTTCCCTGTCCTGAATCTACTGCCAAGCCACTTCATCAGTTAACCCTGAATTCTAGGAGTGTGAGTCCAGGGTCATAGGTTCAATCCCCATAAGGGTCAGCTGTATATTCCTGCATTCCTTCCAACTCTTAAGGTTTTATGAGTCACATAGATATACCCACTGTCTCCATGCCATGCACTTCCCACCACCATTTTCCCATGGCAACTCCAGCCCCTTCTCCTTTATCATTTCAAGTTTAACTATACAGTGGTACCTTGGTACTCGAATTGCTTGGCTCCCGAACAAATCGGCTCCCAAATGCTGCAAACCCAGAAGTGAGTGTTCCAGTTTGCGAGGATTTTTCGGAAGCTGAATGTCCGATGCAGCTTCCACGGCTTCCGATTGAGTGCAGGAAGCTCCTGCAGCCAATTGGAAGCCGTGCTTTCGGATGGTTCTGGGAGTCGAACGGACTCCCGGAACAGATTACAGTAAATTCAAGAACCAAGGTGCTACTGTATTCTTTTTTTTAGATGAAGCAACCAGAACTGCATACAGCTTTGAACTTTAAATTTCAGCTGTGCCCTGTGCGAGGCCAAAATTTGGTGGCCCTTGTCACTTGCCTTCTGTTCTGCTCAGTTCATTACATCATAGCTGTGACACCCAGTGGTGCCCCCTAGGCTCAACGCCCAGTGCAGTGGAACCAGTTGTGCTACCCAAAACCCAACTCTGACACTGCATTCCAGATGTGGCTGAACTGTAACTTATTCTGTGCTGAGTATACAGTACTATCACCACTAAAATATCGTCAACAGCTTTCATTATAAGTAACTTGCCCTAAGGTTTCATGATAGTGCCTAAATAAGTGACAATGCAGTCAAATAAATAAAGACAAATATAATGATGAATTAGTGAATGTAAAAGTTATGGTCAGCATCAATGAACTGTAAAACCATTTCTGCTTCTTTTGTCGATCACAGGAAACTGCATTTGGAACTACAGGGAGTTTCAAAAGCATTTTGCAATATTGCAAACAGGTTAGCTACCCAGAGATATAACAAAAAAAATCCAACCATGGATAATACTCCTATCTAGCAATTTATTCTGTTTGAAGATCATTTAACCGTTAAAATTTCACGACAAAATGCTTAATGCAAGATAGAAATTGGATTGAATTACCAGTTGTCTCATGGAACTCCAAATCATAAAAAAGATAAAATGCATTTTACATGTAACTTCTAAGAGGCTCTGATTTCTCAAGTTGTTGAAAGGTGGAAGTGTTTCTGTTTTGAAGCACTAGTACAATCACATTTAATTTGTGTCACAAGTTAAAATGGTTTCACTGCTGTCATGATGAGTAAAATATAGCTTATTACATCTGTAAAATGTTCTACTTCATCGTGAGAAAAATGGATACGGAACACATTTTAACTAAGAAGTCTGGAGGTCTCATTTGTTCAACAGCAGTTCTCTACATTGCATGGCAAACCAAAATGGATTTTTAAAGATCACTTGTGGGCTAAAGTGGTCTCAAACTCTTGGAAATAAAATCTCACAATTCTTTAATTAGGTGGGATATTGCAGCAAATTTTTTTACAATGCATTTTCAAACATACATCTTACCAATGCCATACTGAAGCTACCTTTGGAATTAACACTTGTATCAGTGGAGCAAAATTGAAATGTCAGAATTGCTGTGATGGCATATTTGCCAAATAGCTAGAGGGAGGGGGGAGGAAGATAATTATTTTGTTTTGTTCTTGTTTTTATTACGTTGTATCCTTATTATGCTTTTTTTTAAAAAAAATCTTGTATTTTATGGTGTGAAGTGCTCTGAAATCAACGGATGATGGGCGGTATACTACTACTACTACTACTACTAATAATAATAATATCTGCATAGTTTATAGGGAGGAAGCTATCTACTAGATCAGCTTGATACCATAAACCTTTGCGACGAGGCCAGAGATCACACTTTTGGAAGAAGAAAGAACAATGAATTTGAAGAAATCATTTTGAAGCCATTTTTGTCTAATTCTTTTCAGAGGGGGTACCAGCCATAGAACTGAGAAGGGACATATGTACTTTCCATGGAAGAAAATGAGGAATGTCACGTGCATCTAATTATGGACGCTGGCACAGTGCAGCCAGTGGCAGTGATGCCACAGCAATATCAACAAATGACACATGACAAAAGTGTTGGGGTTGAAAAGGCCACAACTTTATATATAGACGTCAGCTGGTTTGGTGTAGGCACTGGGTGTCTATCTTGAAATCAAACATCCCAACTGATGGTAGATATTTTTTTGAGGGTTGGCCAAGGTTAAAGGTCATCTTGCAACATGCAATGCCTCTGGGTGACCACCAGGAACACCTGAGGGGGACATTGTGGCCCATTAGACCCTGAGCTGGGCATCTGGACAAGAAGCACCCCATAGGCTCTCTTAAGGGGATACCCCACAACCATAGGACAGGGGTGCACCGCCTGGACTAAGGATCCAACCCAATGCCTTTTTTGCCAAGACGTTGTGACAATGGCTATGAGGTAGGTGAAACACGCAGATGGGCTCAACACATCTGCAAGGAATCATTTCTCATTGGCCCCAAATACAGAGACCGAAAGCAACCCATAGCAAGGTCCAGCAAAGGCATGCCTGCTCATCTTCAGGCAGCCCAGAAAGCACAGAAATAAGGAAGGGAAGGTGGGAAACAGAGCATTGGCCAACTGTGACACCCAGAGTGCAGTCAGCTTTCTTAGCCAGGAGGTCAACCACAGAGAATAATTTCTCCCCTAGGTCCACTTCCCAGCCATACCCCCAGCTCACCTGCAATTGGCCTCACAAGTAAGTAGCTAGCCACCAGTGCAGCGAGAGGAACCAGGAGCATCACCTCCCACTGTGCCAAAGACTGAGGAAGGGAGACCAGCCCTGCCATGGCGTCATTGTGGCCACAACCACCACACCCAGCAAAGCCGAGTAGAGCCAGGAGCGGTGGTGCCATAGTGACATCAACAAATGACACAGGACAGGTGCATTGAAAAGGCCATAACTTTGTTAATTACAGGTGTCAATTGATTTGGCGTAGTCATTGGTGTGTATCCTGAAATCAACTATCCTGACAGTAGATGTCTTTTCAGGGTTAGCCAAGGTTAAAGGTCACCCTGCATCGTGCAGTGCCTCTGGGTGACCACCAGGACCACTCAAGGGGGACGTCATGGCCCATTATGGTCAAAAAGCACTGCCCAGGCTCCCTTAAGGTGATACTCCATGGCCGCAGGGGGAGAAGGGAGGAATCTCTGAAAACTCTGCATAAACAAATTCTCCAAACAGGAGTTCAGTTTGGGGAGGAAGCCTCCGCTCAGTTTTAAAGAATCCCCCCCTTCTAATCAGCCCAACACACCTCAGTTCCCCTCCCAATTCAGCAGGCTTCCTGAATCCTCACGGTGGGGTTTTGGAGGCTGCTATGAAGAGGGTGGGATGAGGAAGTCAGTTCACACCAGCCCTGTAGATTTTACCATAGGTTTGGAAAGAGGAAAAACTATTGTATATAATATTTTGAAGCTCCAGAGAAAGGGGGTGGTAAAAATAAGTCATTCAAAACTTCTTTTTTAAAAAAATGATCACAACAAAGCTGCCAATTACAAAGCTGGAACTACAATGGATCTATTGAATGTAATGAAGTGACTTGAAGAGATGAAGTGATATCTTTGAAACATGCCATCATTGCCAGCTGCTTTATATATCATGGTTGTAAAATATTACAAACAAGGAAATCTAGCAGATCTAACAAATTTATCAAGCATGTTATTGGAACGTACATTTGATGGTGTTGATTGCAAAGATCAGAAAGCAATGCTCACAAACACATTCCTCAGTGAGTATAAGAATCTACAAGGGGTCAATAAAATACAGGAAGGATTGCTATGTGATGAAGCGATGTTCATTTGGTATGATTGCCATATTTTGAAGAGCAAAAAAGTGGACACTTGCCAACTTCCATTTTTGTTTCCTTACACTCAGCTAATATTTCAGAAGAGGGTATGATGAACATGATTTTGCTAAAACCGGGAGGTGAGATTCAACAACATTGTTGCAGTTGTGGAACAAGTTCTACTTGCACAATGGGACTTTCCCCCTAAATCTGCTCTGCAGAGTTGGGCAAACCCTCAGAACAGGCCGGAGGGGTGTAGGAAAAGGAGAATGTGGCAAAGTCCCCTTGCATGAGTACCCAGTTCCTCATGTGCATTCCCCACTTAGCGCTATGTTGAATTCCTCCCTATGAAGATGAAGAAGTGTGCATGCAAACGAAAGCTCATACCAATGACAAAGTTAGTTGGTCTCTAAGGTGCTACTGAAAGGAATTTATTATTATTATTATTATTTTGTTCCTCCCTATGAGTTTAAGTATAACATGCATTACATTAAACTGAATACCATGATTTCTGGTGACTGATAACAATTTCTTACAGTTAAATGTGTGATTCAGAAATTTGCTGAAACCATTAAAATTTTGAGTTTCAATAGAAGAGAACAACCTCTATATTTTAAATGTATAATTAATTACTTTATAGATGGATTATATTAATATAATCTGCACACTTCCTCTGCAGTATTCATCTATAGGTCACACACAATAAATGTTTGAAAAAAAGTTCCCTGCATATTAGTGGCTATACACATGTTTTAGCCCAACTTCAGCATTTCCCTCCCCCCCTCCCCCAGAGCAACTGATTGGTTCAAAATTGGGAAAGGAGTATGACAAGGCTGTATATTGTCTCCCTGCTTATTTAACTTATATGCAGAATTTATCATGCAAAAGGCTGGACTAGATGAATCCCAAACTGGAATTAAGATTGCCAGAAGAAATATCAACAACCTCAGATATGCTGATGACACAACCTTGATGGCAGAAAGTGAGAAGGAATTAAAGAACCTTTTAATTAAGGTGAAAGAGGAGAGCGCAAAATATGGTCTGAAGCTCAACATCAAAAAAACCAAGATCATGGCCACTGGTCCCATCACCTCCTGGCAAATAGAAGGGGAAGAAATGGAGGCAGTGAGAGATTTTACTTTCTTGGGTTCCATGATCACTGCAGATGGTGACAACAGTCACGAAATTAAAAGACGCCTGCTTCTTTGGAGAAAAGCAATGACAAACCTAGACAGCATCTTAAAAAGGAGAGACATCATCTTGCTGACAAAGGTCCGTATAGTTAAAGCTATGGTTTTCCCAGTACAGTCATACCTCTGAATACAAATGCTGCGGGTTGTGTACAACACGGGTTACGAACGCTCAGAACCTGGAAGTAATGGAACGGGTTACTTCTGGGTTCAGCGGTTTGCGCATGCACAGAAGCATCGAATGACGTCATGCGGATGCACAGAAGCTCCAAATCGCGACCTGCACGTGCACAGAAGCACAGACGCGGGTTGCATACTGCTCATGTTGCGAACGAGGCTCCGGAACGGAGCCTGTTTGCAACCAGAGGTACCACTGTAGTGATGTATGGAAATGAGAGCTGGACCATAAAGAAGGCTGATCACCGAAGAATTGATGCTTTTGAATTATGGTGCTGGAGGAGACTCTTGAGAGTCCCATGGACTGCAAGAAGATCAAACCTATCCATTCTTAAGGAAATCAGCCCTGAGTGCTCACTGGAAGGACAGATCTTGAAGCTGAGGCTCCAATACTTTGGCCACCTCATGAGAAGAGAAGACTCCCTGGAAAAGACCCTGAAGCTGGGAAAGATTGAGGGCACTAGGAGAAGGGGACGACAGAGGACGAGATGGTTGGACAGTGTTCTCGAAGCCACCAACATGAGTTTGACCAAACTGTGGGAGGTTGTGGAAGACAGGAGTGCTCTGGTCCATGGGGTCACGAAGAGTTGAACACGACTAAATGACTAAACAACAACAACAACAACAACATTTCCCTCCCCCTACCCCAGAGCACTTATAATGAAATTCAGATTTACTACTATATAAAACAGACTCTTCCAGATAGAGAAAGCTGTTTACTATGCTTATTTCCATCAAGGAATGAATAATCATTTTCTAGTTGAAGACTGACATAAATTATGCATTATTGCTGATGAGTCTTGGCATTATTTACATTTTAAATAGCAATTTTCCTGAAGTTGAAAACAAAAATCTTTTTTGAAAATTCTTTTATACCTCTGAGCCTTTCTCTAAGTTTGCGAGGATGATAGTAGACATGCTTCCTCTGCTTAAGAAGAGTTTTGTCGCTGAGATGTTACATAAATTATGGGCTGCTGGTTGTTGTTGCTGTTTTAAAGGTCCCAGAGTAGACTACAATTTAAAATACTGTTTAAATGGATTTAAAACTTACAATTGAAAAAATCACAAAAATAGAGTCGGTCTTAAAAACGAACATCTCAGTGGTCAAAGGTCAGGGTAAAGAGGTGCATCTTCAGCATTCACTGAAAACTGTAAAAGCAAACATACTGATAAAACTTAAATTGTGCCCTCTGTGGAGTCTTAAGTGCGGAAAGTGCTCCAGCATGATAAAATATAAGTATGTTTAACCTTTCACCACAGTAATCTAAGCTTTTCATTACTATGTTTACATATAATCTTATTACACCTTCACTTTGCCTCTCCCTTAAATGCTGTAATTCAACAGGAAAATAAAGCAACACAAAATATGAACTCTACATTGTGTGTATAAACAGCAGCAAATGTGCAGTATTTGGATACAGGACTCATTTTGTTTCTGAGGTTTTACTACCATGGGGTTTTCAACAACACAGCTTCTGTAAGCAGAGGCTTCATTAGGGGAGAAAACAGAACTTAAATGGTTAGGCATAAAATGGCTGAATTAAGCCCTTTCTTTCCCCCTCTTTTAATGGAAGTGATTCTCAAAAGATTAAAAGTAGGTTAGGGGAATAATAAAACAGCTATGTTTCTAGTGTCTACCTGACAACAGCTTTTGTAGCAGTGAATAATTACATGAAAATCACTTCCTTTCCACCTCTCTTTGGGATTTCTGTGGGTTGCTAAGCAGTCCCTCTCCTACCTTCTGCTAATGTTACTTACAGACACCAATGAATACAGCATATTCATTATGAGAAAAAGGAACTGAGGGATAGAAGGGCCTAAATACTTGAAGTTTTGTTGTTGTTGTTTATTCACTGCTGCCTCCAGCACCAAGCACTATAACTCAAAATACTTTACACATATTTAAATGCTAATTTGTCCAGGCATGATTAGTAGGAACCTATCTATCGTTAAATGAAGCAAAAAAATTAAAAAAATCTTTATTGGAAGAAAAGTCACACTTGTGTCATGTTTTTGTGGTGCCAACCAATGTAGGAAGTCATTTGCCAGAGTGACTGCGTCTAGCGAAAAAAGGGGAGAACTTCATGTAGCCCTTCTGCAATCCTATGTTCTAGCCACTTAGCTTGAAGATGCGTCAACATTTTTTCTTTAAAACGTCTAGCATAAACCATGAATACCTGACTAGGGATTGAAAGACCTGTCAATTTCAGTTCGCTTCATTTTTCTAATCTTAAATTCAGGTCTCAACATTTCACTGCAATTTGTGGTTTTGGGTTTGTTTGTTTGTTTTTAAAATCCGAATGAAAATCCACCAGGATTTTAGTGCAAACTTCTCCTAATAAGCACATTCTTATTTGCAGTTTTTGCAAGCAATTTCCCCTAATGTAATGCTATGTCTTTTCCACCAATATATTCATTTTCAGCAACACTTTCTCCTAATGTAAGCATTTTTTAAAACAATAGTTGGCGAATTTATCTGAATTTTACTATCCCTAATTTTACTATCCCAAATTTTAAAGCATGGGGGATTGCATATCCTTCTGGAAAGTGTGAATTTGATAGATCCAGCTTTAAATGAGACTTGAATCAAATTTCTCCCACATCTCTACCCGCCCCCCCCTGATAGCTATATGCACACAGGAAAACAAGAAAGTAGGCTGTTCATTGGCCAGACTATTAAAAAAAACCATTCTAAACCAAAACCTTCCCAGTGGCAAGACAGAGATTTATGACATTCTTATTTTGGATGTTTGAGCTTGGCACAATCTAGGCTGTCATACTACACAAAAACGTACTGATCTGAGGAACCTGGGATTATTCAAGCCTTATACTGAGTCAGGCAACAGTCCATCTAGCCCAATGTCTTGGAGTATTTGTAAAGAGATACATCAAGTGTTTTAATCTCGCCATTGAAACTGTAAAAGTTTGACAAGAGGTGCTACAACCAACAAAATTCACAACTACTTATTTGAGGTAGGAGAGACAGATTGCCTTTTAAACAATTTGTGCAAGTTTCCTCTGACTAAAAGCACTTAAAAGGGCTGGCAAGCAGGGCCAGTGAGAACTGTAGCCAAGAGCTGGACAGAGAGGCTTGGAAAGCCCTGCTTTAGAGGAACAGGCTGCCGCAGAAGCTGGTGAACTCTCCTTTCACTTTTAAAAGCTGAGGCTGGATTGACACATATTGGGGTTTCTGTAGCAGTGGATTTCTTGCACCAGCAGTTCATTGGGCTAGATCAGGCACCCCCAAACTTCGGCCCTCCAGATGTTTTGGACTACAATTCCCATCTTCCCCGACCACTGGTCCTGTTAGCTAGGGATCATGGGAACTGTAGGCCAAAACATCTGGAGGGCCGCAGTTTGGGAATGCCTGGGCTAGATCAGGGTTTCCCAAACTTGGGTCTCCAGCTGTATTTGGACTCCATCTCCCATCATCTCTAGCTAACAGGACCAGCGTTTAGGGATGATGGGAATTGTAGTCCCAAAACAGCTGGAGACCCAAGTTTGGGAAACCCTGGTCTGGGTGAACTTTGAGGTCTCATCCAACTCTATGATTCTGTTCTTATACCTTGCCTCAAGGACTCCACATTCAAAACCCAACAGCACTCCCAACTGGGGATGCATGCAAAGAAGAGTACATCACACAGGTTCACAAGGAAAGAGGGAGCTCCATGCTGCAAAATATAACTGCTTTCATTACTTTTCATTTCTTTCCTCATCCCCTTACTACATTCCTTGCCATGTTCTTCATGAGCAGAAGCTGAAAGCACACATGTTAAGCCATGGGTAGGCAAACTAAGGCCCGGGGGCCGGATTCGGCCCAATTGCCTTCTAAATCCAGCCCGCGGATGGTCTGGGAATCAGTGTGTTTTTACATGAGTAGAATGTGTCCTTTTATTTAAAATGCATCTCTGGGTTATTTGTGGGGCATAGGAATTTGTTCATTTCCCCAAAAAAATATAGTCCGGCCCCCCACAAGGTGAGAGGGACACTGGACCGGCCCCTTGCTGAAAAAGTTTGCTGACCCCTGGAAGCAATCATCCCTGCATGCATACAAGCTTTCCATTGGTGAATCTGAGGCATTCCATTTCTGTCACTACCACTACAGTACTGGCCACACACTCACAAGCAATTTCGCTTTGCAGAATCATAGACCAGATGCATGGAGCAGAACAAATCATTACTGCACACAGGGGTGTATGGGGCTGTAGTTCCTTCCCCTCAGTAGGGTGAGAGGCTGAGCCAGGAATACTGGCAGGGCTGTAGTTTCTAAACCATCCTCAGAAGTAGTACAACTTTTAATACATTGTAGTACCAGAGTGTAGCCCACTGAAGCAGGGAAATCTTCATCCAAATAGGACAGCAGATGGACCACCATCCAATTTATCCAGTGTTGCACCTGAGTAGTGCTGCATTGCTCTTAATGGCTCTAACCTTCATCTCTGAAATAAACTTAAAGGTGCCTTTCTTTTCCTGATATGAAAAGAATGTTCACCACTTCATCTTTTGAGAGAATGCCTGAGGTGAAAGGCAGGCATTCTGCTTAACTGGGAATTAGAAGAAAAAGCATACATGAAAGGTGTGGTGGTTTGTCTACAAAGCCCAAATGTTTGAAGAGTTGCTGGCACTTACTGAGATTCAGTTCTTTTCACCACTTCTTCAAATAGAAGGTTCATTTCAGCTCACCAAAACAAACCGAGCCATTCCTCTGGGAGGAGGCCGAGACTAGCTTAGCTCTACAGTCACTGATCTACTTTGACAGGCAACTAACCTTCATGTGTTTCTAGCTGCCTGATGAAATTTTAAAGAAACACTGAAAGCATAGGAAAACCTTACCCACATAGCAAAAGCCGTTTTCACCATCATTCACATAGTTTATTGTTGCAAATAAACTAATTGTACTGTAAATGGTTAATGGGACTATAACAAAATACAGATATCAACAATGAAGGTCTGAAGTGTACAACAAAACAAAAGGTCTGAAGTTGTAAAAAAGGGAATGATCTGCAAAAGGTGCTGCTAAGCAGCCACACAACAGCTTTGCCTCCTCCTTACCAACCATCTTTCCATGAGAACTTACTTGCTAAATCAATTTCATTTTTAAAAGAATATAACAAAATAGAAAACTGTTTATTCCATTTTGCAGCAATGATTAGAGGAAAACAATTTACACCAAAACCAAAGGAAGTTTCAATACAGTTGGAGAGCGAAGAAATGGGGAGAGAAGGAAGGCACATAATGGGACAGGGGCGATACCCTGGTGAGGAAGAAAGTAAATATAAACTGTCTAGCTAAAACAAGCCTGGTTCTTGCTCCATTGTTTGAAGCGGGCTCATTTTGCAGCTAACAATTGTTTCTTGTTACACTGGTTAGCAACTGACACATTTCACTCTTTCAAAGCACTCATTTCTCCCAGTTCAGCTGGGAGAAATGTCTAGCTAAAACAAGCCTGGTTCTTGCTCCATTGTTTGAAGCGGGCTCATTTTGCAGCTAACAATTGTTTCTTGTTACACTGGTTAGCAACTGACACATTTCACTCTTTCAAAGCACTCATTTCTCCCAGTTCAGCTGGGGAGGGGTAATAACTTATTTCCCCTTTTATATCATCAGGGGGACCCAGGTGGCGCTGTGGTTAAAACACTGAGCCTAGGGCTTGCTGATCAGAAGGTTGGCGGTTCGAATCCCTGCGACGGGGTGAGCTCCCGTTTCTCGGTCCCAGCTCCTGCTAGCTCCTGCCAGCTCCTGCCAACCTAGCAGTTCGAAAGCATGTCAAAATGCAAGTAGATAAATAGGAACCGCTACAGCGGGAAGGTAAACGGCGTTTCCATGTGCTGCTCTGGTTTGCCAGAAGCGGCTTTGTCATGCTGGCCACATGACCTGGAAGCTATACGCCGGCTCCCTCGGCCAATAATGCGAGATGAGCGTGCAACCCCAGAGTCGGTCACGACTGGACCTAATGATCAGGGGTCCCTTTACCTTTATCATCAGGGGAGCAAATACTACCTAAAGCTCTGTCAGAGCATTCAACTCACTGATGACACTAGCAACACTTGCAAAATGTACACATGCATGAAGAAAGCCTTTGGACCAACAGTCAGGAAAACTGCGCCGCTGAAAACCTTGTCAGGAGAGAGCATCACAGACCACAGCAAGCAGATGAAGTTATGAGCTGAGCACTATCTAGAATTGTACTTACAGGAAAGCATGGTCTCTGACATCATAGCAACTGACAGTATCCAGACTCTCCCTTGATGAGCTGAAGTATGCCATCTACTCTCAGGCATGAGGTAAAGCCCCAGGGCAGGGCAGAATCGCTGAAAGCCAGCTTCGATTCTTCCCTCATGACATAGCTTCACGGCCTCCTCTTGCAATGTTGGGAACAAAGATTCATGCCACAAGACATGCATGACTCCAGCACTGTGACCCTCTACAATAACAAATATGACCACCATGACTTTAACAACTACCATGGGATCTCCCTGTGGGGAAAGCCTTCGGCCATGTAGTTCTCAACAGATTGCAGTCACTCATTGACACAATGAGGCTTTAGAGCTCAGAGGTCAACAGTTGACATGATTTTCTCGCTGTGCCAACTGCAGGAGAAATGCCAAGAGCAGAGATGCCCCTTAGACAGCACTTTCATGGACAAGGCCTTTGATCTCATTAGCCAAAAAGGACGAAACCAGATAGGATGGCCACCTGAGCTTCACAATATGATTGTGTTCTTCCATGAAAACATGCACAGCACCGTCTAATATGACAGCTGATCCTCTGATGCCTTCCCTATAAAGAGCCGTGTGAAACAGGGCTGTGTTATCACCCCAAGTGTCTTTGGCATATTCTTCTCCCTGTTGTTCTCCTATGCCTTCAGCTCAACTGAAGATGGTGTGTACATCCATTCAAGGAGTGACGGGGGTCTGTTCAACCTAGGGCATCTCAACACCAAGACAAAAGTGTGGTGTGTCCTTATCTGAGAGATGTTGTTTGCAAAATCGCACAGCCTTGACAATGCACTCCAAGGAAGCTCTTCAGAGACTCATCAACTGTTTTGCCCAAGGCTGCACTGAGTTCAGCCTGATGAGGACCAATATCTTGGGTCAGGACATCGCCAGCACTCCATGCACTCAGCGGTACAAAGATGTCTGCAAATGTGACATGGAAGGTGGGAACATCAACCTTGCCCTTGTAAATGACTGCAGTGCCTGAAGACAGACAGTCAGGTCGTGCATGTGACCAGTCAGTGACCAGAGGAGGAATGACCACTTGGTGGAGCGCAGAGAGAAGAAACACCATGGTGCATCTGGAGCAGCACAAATGGATGCTTTCATCTGCCCCAGCCGCAACAAAACATGTCTCTCCTGTTTCAGTCTCTACAACCACAGCAGCTGCTGCAACCTTCCAACAGTTTGACTTCACCTCAAAAGATGCACTCCTCCATGGTCTCCCAAGACAGATGGATGCCACTGGAGCGATTAGGAATACCCATTACATATTCATGTTTGAATGACACTAACTTACCGGTAGTAGCTGTATATTCTAATTCTAATTATATTCTAATTACTTTAGCTCTTATAACCGCACTATGCATTTTAGTAGCTATATTACCTCTGTTTCATTCCTCTCCATTGTTAATTCCACAAGCCTCTCCAATGTTAATTCCTTGCTGCCCACGCTGGTGCACAAAGTATTTTGCCTCCTACCCACAGACATTTTACAAATCATAAAGAACCAGTACAATACAATAACTTAATAAAATCAAAGGAGGGAGAGCAAAGGTATCCATAGTCTGGATGCTAGCATACTTAGGATGGCAGCAACTAGTTGTCTCTTCCAAGGCTTTCCTTTGAAATATTCATCCTGTTTGTTTGTCCATACACACATATGAGGAAGTGAGAGAGGGAGGGCCTGGACCTGCTCTAGAGGGGAGGGTGTTGAATCAGTTGTATTCCCATTTATTCCCCATGCTGTTTTCAGTGTTTCTGCACACCAGGAAACTAGCAGGGAATCATGCTTGCCCTCTATTTAGCTCGCTTCGCTTTACATACCTTTTAACAACTCAAACAAAAGCATCTCTGCTAACAGTTCAAGCAGATCACATTAGCAACTGGGCCACTCCTATCCACCCCATCTCTTTGTGGGATGCTACCCCAATGCTAGAACAACTACAGAGTTTTCAACTTGTAGAAGGAAAGAGGGCTCATTGCCACTTATCCTGGAACTTTCCCCAAACTTCACCAGCTTGCCTTCCAGTGGTATGACAGTGGCAGAATCCCAAGACTATCTTCATGTTCTGTCAATCAGCATTGGGATTTTGACCACAAGGAACATCTTTCATCTCAGCATGTCTAGAGCTGCCAATTCCTATGGTCCAACAGTAAAAATTCTCTTGCTATTCAACCAAAAGCAGCAATGTCAACTTTGGAAAGGCTGAAGTAAACAGAAAACTGGCAATGCAAAATTCCATAAGTCTAATGCCTATGATTATACATGGGTCAAGTCTGCCTGTGTCTCTTGGCCATAATGCTAATGGATTACAATGGGCCATTCCGATCTACAGGTATCCATTAGACTGATGGAACCAGATGTAGGTACCTAATCATACGGGGTTAAGGGCTCATAGTTTCTAATGACTTGCACACTTTCAAGGGCCTCAGTTAGTACTGCTTAATTCATTATAGGGGCAGCAGAATTTCAACGAAAAATGTTTCCTCTCTTCTGCGGATATGCAAGAGATAACAGAAAGAAGCCTCATTGGCAAAAGTCATAGACCACAATCTTTTAGATACTTGGCATTTCAGTCCTCTAGCTGCAGATTAATCATGTGATAACATTTTATGAGTAAACCACACATTTCTGCGAGCCATGAGTCTTTCCTCTTAGTAATTACTTCTTTTCATTCCTATCTACCTTCTACCTTCAAGCATTGACTAAAAAGCTGCAGTCATATTGTATAGTAGGTTCCTGTATTCCCTCTAATCCTTTCCCTTTTCTTTGACTCATTATTGCCAATGCGCTTTCTTCAGCTTTGGCATTGTTCACTGTTCTTGTTACTTTCATTCTCATTGTGATAAGAGCCACATGCTCTTTTGTTAATACCACTTTAGCGTCTTTCTAAACTAAAATTATTTCTAATTATTTGAATGAGCTGCTGAAGGGATAAACGTCCGTTGGCTGCTTTTCCCCAACAAACTAAGACTTCACATCTGAGGAAACAACACATTATTTCACCTGTCAAAAGATGTTACCATTTATCTCACTTCTATCCAGACACAACCATTCCAGCAACTATTTATTGCGTGTGGAGGTCCCCAAACCACCCCTAAATAAATCACAACGTACACAGAATTAAGTTTAATGGTTTTTGGCATGAATTTGGCCACAACTTTATTAAAATCCAAAACAATGTGTGAGTGGTTGCGTAGGCATTGGTTCCCAACTGTCACCTAAGGACAGAACTGATAATAAGATAAACTTGCCTTGTCAACACGGGGAAATCCCCACAGGGAGAGACGGGGACCGGGTGTACAGAACTCTCCCCTCTCCCTTCAGGCTCCCAGAGGCTTCAATATGCCGTCCTGGCCCCTACCTCGGGGTTACGGACACAGCATAGAGCCACTGTATACCTGACCAGGATTTCCCCACCACAATAAGATAAACTTGCCTTGTCAACACGGGGAAATCCCCACAGGGAGAGACGGGGACCGGGTGTACAGAACTCTCCCCTCTCCCTTCAGGCTCCCAGAGGCTTCAATATGCCGTCCTGGCCCCTACCTAGGGGTTACGGACACAGCATAGAGCCACTGTATACCTGACCAGGATTTCCCCACCACTCAGGCATAAACTTGGGGCCAACTAATCTTTGAGACCCTTAATACAAACATCATAACCAATGCCTAACCGCCAACCTTACAAGTTGTGACTATTTGCTATGCAGTAGGCGAAAACCCAAATGGCACCAGCCAATCAGCCAGATGGGAAAAATTCCTACCGGCCCCTGAATACAGGCGACCAAGAAAAGTCATAGCAATGTCAACACAGAGGCCTAAAAAACAGGGAGGGAGGGTGGGGATCAGAAACGCAGCCAAAGAGAAGGGTCCAGAAAAAACCAACGTTAAGCTTAAATACACCCCAAGGTTTGATTCACAAAATGATACATACCAATTTGCCCAACAACAGCCCTTAACCAATCAAACGGTGGCCACTCATGCCCCCACCTTTGCCATAGGCGTGGTTTTCAGCCCCCACCGCAAATCGTGCTCTCTGTAATGGAGAACCCGTCATACACTAACACTTCCTGTTCCTAAATCCCAAAATATGAGGTGATTAATTGGGGGGACAGACCAAATCACTAATCACTTTTTAATCTTATAGACTAAAATGTGAACCTATAGTATATGGCCAAATACAGAATTTGAGTATATTTGTCAGTGACATAACAGGATCTTTTTTTTAACCCTGGACAATCATTTAACAGCAGTCATTAGCTAGTTGATGACATTTTAATAGGTCATATGCATACAAGTATACATTCCTGTTATGCAGACTTAGCTTATGTGTATTTAGTAAATCCCACTGAGTTCAATGGGGCTCAGTACGAATTAATGACACAAGAATGCAGACTTAGTGTATTGATTTTCATTTATAGAAATAATTACAAGCCCAGAAACCACAGCACTGTGGTGGGATCCAAATAAATAAAATATAGCAACTAACTAAATGAAGGCTTTTCATAATAGACAATACAGATCTAACTGGGACTCATGCATGGAAATACTGTATGGGATAAATCTAACACTATTATTATTATGCTGGTTTTATTTTTGATATTTTTATGTGATAATTCATCATAATTATCCTATTTGGTAATTTGCAGGCCTTTCTGAATTATAAAAAAGAGATGCATTACTTTGGGAGAGATTATGAGGTGATACGGACAGGAAGCTGGTGATTTTGTTCAAGATTTGAAACAGCTGTTATTGTTGTTGTTGTTGTTTGAATTTATATACCACCCTGTGCCCGGAGGTCTCAGGGCAGTTCATAAAATAAAATCAAAATATAAAACCACAAAATACATAATCAAAATAAAAACAGCCCAATAACCCCCCCCCCAAAAAAAACCCACCACAAAAAGGGCATAGGATGTAAATCAAATCAATCAAAGACCTGGTTAAAAAGGAATGTTTTTGCCTGGTGCCTAAAGGTATATAATGCAGGTGCCAGGCAAACCTCCCTGGGAGAGCATTCCACAGATGGGGAGCCACTGCAGAAAAGGCTCGTTCTCATGTTGCCACCCTCTGGACCTCTCGAGGAGGAGGCATACGAAGGAGGGTCTCAGAAGGTGATCTCAGGGTCTGGGTGGGTTCATATGGAAAGATGCGGTTCTTGAGGAATTGCAGTCCAGAGCTTAGCTGCCAAGTATCCCGTTTTTAGCGGGAAACCCCCAGATTTTAATCCATTTCCTGCTGTTCTCCTGAATGGGGAAAGATCCTGGAAATGCCCCAGATTTCCTACCTGCCAAGGAGCCTCCATTTTGGGTGCCACTCTTCCCATGTGTGGGAAGGCTTCTACGCATGCCTGGCGGCCATCTTGGTGACGGCTGCCGCCATGCGGCCGCCACCAACATGGCCGCTGGGCATGCGTAGAAGCGACTTCCGGTGCGGCTCTGCCCAATTTCCGGTGCCCACACATGGGAAAAGCGGCCCCAGAAGTTGCTTCTACGCAACCTCCGGTGCCACGCCACTGCTGATCCCACCTTTTTCAGCGGGAGACTTGGCAAGTATGATCCTGAGCCATTTAAGGCTTTATAGGTCAAAACCAGCACTTTGAATTGGGCCTGGAAAGTAATTGGTGGCCAGCGCAGTCAGACCAGTTCTATGCTCCCTCCTCTGCACCCTTGGCCTCACTCACAAAAATTGCCCTTGCGCTCTCTCTCTCTCTCTCTCTCTCTCTCTCTCTCTCTCTCTCTCTCACACACACACACACAAATTCCCCAGCCTAACCCATATACATTTAGCTATAACAACTACATTAACCATGGGTTCGGAACAGTGCCACTGTAAGCTTTAGCTACAACTGATGTGTTGTCAGACAGAAATGAAAAGGCATGAATGAGGTCATGGAGTGACATGGAGTGCATGATCCCACAGCCTGCTCTTGATATCTTAACAATCATTAACTATTTCTCAGCCTTATGTCTGCTCTGGCTTAATGAGTATATGTGGGAGATTATGCAAGGGCAATAAAACTGTAAAAGGTTCTGTTGAAGAAATAATTGTCAGAGTATTGTAAATAACATTATCTTCCCTTTTTTAATGAGTAGTGATGTGAAATTAGAGGAGAGTATTATAGGACTGATATGCCCAGCCAGCTATAGCTCCACTAATCTGGTATAGGATACCAGCACATCGTGCACTAAGGATAATGGTTGTGGTTCTAAGTGATAAAGCTGTATCAAAATATACCCTGGCAATAAACCACTGTTTCTATATTATAAAATGATACCAACATAGGGCAGCATGGAAGAAGAAGAAGAAGAAGAAGAAGAAGAAGAAGAAGAAGAAGAAGAAGAGGAGGAGGAGGAGGAGGAGTTTGGATTTGATATCCTGCTTTATCACTACCCGAAGGAGTCTCAAAGCCATAGCTGCCAAGTTTTCCCTTTTCTCGCGAGGAAGCCTATTCAGCATAAGGGAAAATCCCTGTAAAAAAGGGATAACTTGGCAGCTATGCTCAAAGCGGCTAACAATCTCCTTTTCCCTTCCTCCCCCACAACAAACACTCTGTGAGGTGAGTGGGGCTGAGAGACTTCAAAGAAGTGTGACTAGCCCAAGGTCACCCACCAGCTGCATGTGGAGGAGCGGAGACGCGAACCCGGTTCCCCAGATTACGAGTCTACAGCTCTTAACCACTACACCACACTGGACCAGCATATTTCCCCAATCATTTGCTATGCCAAGCTTGAAAAGGAGAATGTAAAGAAAGCAAAAAAGCAATATGTAGTATGTTATAATTGTGCAACCTTGGGTCAGAAGGATGTGGTTTGAGAATAAGTATGTAAGATATAGAATCATAGAATCATAGAGTTGGAGGAGACCACAAGGGCCATGCAGTCCAACCCCCTGCCAAGCAGGAAACACCATCAAAGCATTCTTGACATATGCCTGTCAAGCCTCTGCTTAAAGACCTCCAAAGAAGGAGGAATCACTTCTGCACCTGAGACTTCAGACAAGAGCTGACTGAGGGACAATCTTTTACCTACTTACCTGTGAGTAAACCTCATCCCATTTAACAAGTGTTACTTTTGAGTATACATGTATAGTTATGAGCTGTTGAAGAAGCTGTAACTGCAATGTGCCTATAAGTCAGATGAACAGCAGAGAGACTGCAGCAGATAATTATGTTTGATTATCCAGGTTTGGGGAAATTGTCAAGTATGTACAGGCTGCATTTGGAGAAAAATCAGTAGAGGAATATCTCTGAGTGACAAGACACAACATTAAATGAAATGGAAAACCCCATCAAGGGGTACCAGTGAAAGCACAGTATTAAATGCACCATGCAGTCTTATGTTGGCAAAAGAGGCATGCACCACTCTATGAGTGCTCTTACTTTGAGTGCTACTAAAGAATTAACAAGAAATTCCAATAAAACAACTTTCCTCTGTCACACAGAAAGAGCTTTCATATTTAAGGTGTTACAAGAAATCTCTCACTCCCAGTTTCCACATGAAATGTACACTAGTAACATTTTCAGCTGACATTTAAAAACATCTGGAGAGACTGTTGCCCAGCATAGGAGTTGTCCTCCTCCTAGGAGTATGAAGTATGCAAGATGCACATCCTACATACTTCTGGGTTAGTAATGATAGGTCCTTACTGTCCTCTATCTCAGTAAGGCAAAATAACCAAGAAAAAGCGCTCAATTGAATTAGATTGCTGTTATCTAAGAGAACAGCTGTGTAAGTCACAAAGCTGAATTCAGATAAGACAGAGGTGCTATGTGGGCAGAGTTGTCAAGACCCTGAGGTGCAGAGATGGCCTGTTTTGGGTGGAGTTTTACTCCTGCTGGAAGGAACAGGTGCATACCTTGGAGGTATTCCTTGAGACACTGTTGTAGCTTGAGGCCAGGTGAACTTGATGTCTAGGAGTGCCTATTTCCAGCTTTAGCTGGTATACCAGCAATAGCCCTTTCTTAACAGTAATGATTTGACCGTTGTATTCCATGCTCTGATAACCTTCAGATTAGATTATTACAATGCCCTCTATACGGGGCTGTCTAGTGCAACTAGTGAACAATGTGGCACTCCTGTCCTGGCTGGGACAACTTGTCAGTGTTGGAACCATGGGATGGAAAGCCAGCTGGACAGGCCCCAGCTGGAGTGTCTCCCTTCTCAGCCTTGCTGCTACAGAGTTCCATCGTCGTCGTCGTCCTCCTCCTCCGTGTGTCTGAAACTCATGCTGGCATGCATGAGCACACATTACTCAGCAGGGTAAACACACAACAGATCTGGCTCGAGGTGTGGATACTAGGCTACATTTATTGTACATAAATCAGGACAAAGAAAACATGGCTTCTCTCCTTGTCATTCTTCTCGGAGAGAGAGAGAAAAAACCCAATACAGAGCAGATGTTCCGCTCATGAGACTCCAACAATCTGTGCTGGAATGTAAACAGACATGTGACATGTAACAATCCCACACATCTGCAGCAAGGGTGGAATGGAATTCCCAACAGTCAGGACAAGTGTAACACCTCCTAAAGCACTTATACGAACTGCCTATTCCCTTCCAAGCACAATTCAAGGTGCTCACCTTGGGGTTTAAAGCCCTAAATGACTTGGGACCCAAATACCTGCCTGTATGGCAATCCACAGGAGGAGAGACAATTCTTATGGTGATATCTTCTTTGGCAGTATGAGGTGAGAGGGCTCATGAGACAGTCTTCTATGCAATGCCCCACAAAACTGTGGGAGATCCTCACTACAGAGGTGTGTCAGGCACTGTCTCTTTGTAGATTCAGTATGGTAATCTGGGGCAAAGTTATTTACAGCAGGATTTAACTAAGTTATGTGCACCGAACAAGGTCCCCTGTCTCCCCCCTGGTGCCCCTCTAAATCTGGTGTGGAGGGTGGGGAAAGCCCCCAAATAGGATTCAGGAGCACACAGGGGAAAGTATAATTGCACAGGTAGACCTCATTCCCCACATTCACACCCTAATTAGCTGTATGGCAAACCTTCACCATGATCAACCTCCGCCCGGAAACCTATGTCCCCACTTTGGAAGGATATGTGGATCCAGAATTGGCTTGCACAGTCACTTATGGACTCACTGTTAAGACCGTGTTCATGGAAGACAATCTTACTTGGCTATGAGTGCAATTGCCAAAGAAGAAGCAGCTCTATATAGAATTTCACCCTTCCCAAAATACCCTTTATCTTCTTTTTTTAATAATGTAACCCATCTTGGGACCTTATGGCCAAGGGCAGGTGCCATTATTATTATTATTATTATTATTATTATTATTATTATTATTATTAGCACAGTCTCCCTTTGAAAGTGAAAGTGAAATGTCCTTTATGTCATTTCATTTTGTTGGTGTTTTAACACATCTTTGCCTCAAGGTGGCAATGGTGCTTTCAAAAGATTGGGATGTTGATTTAAATTGTGTTTTTAAAAGTTTTTTTAATGTAAATAAAGTGGCTAAGACAGCAGGAAAATGTACTCAACGGGAAAACACATATCCTCACATGTGCAGAGTGCAATGCTCACGCTTAGATTCAAGCTACTCCCTTGAAGAAAACTGTCTGCATATACAGACATTTCTGGATAGCTATAGCTTGACTACAATAATATTTGCCCTGTGTAATTTTCAGAGTGGAACTATTTCAATGTGCTCTACATGAAGCTGCCCTTGAATACTGTTTGGAAGCTGCAATTACTGCAAAATACAACGGTAAGGCTGCTGTTAGATTTATCTGACCAGACACATTTTTGTGTGGATCTACACTGATTGCTAATTCACTACCAATTTAAGATGATAAAATGACCTATAATGCCTTCAATGACTTGGCCCACCAGTATCAGGACTACCTGTTTAAACTGTCAACTTTTTTTGCAGAGGAGGGGGAAAGAGCTATAGGGCTCCAAACAGGATTGTGCTCCTGATTTAGATTGGGGTCTTGAGCCCGCATTCCATTGAAATGAGCACCCACCGTAAGTTGCCCTGAATATGTTTTATGGCAAACAGTACCTTAAGCAGCAGAGAACTGTGTAGAGTGGGATAATTTTCAGCAAGAAATTGGTACAGGCCCCAGATTCAGACTGGGGGCTCCTTTTTGATCAAAGGGGGAGGGAGGCAATATTACAAATGGCAGTGGAACACTTGGTACTGGGGGTAATAGCCTAATTGATGCACAAGAAACTGAGGTGGTGCTGCAGAAACCTGCTAAAGGGCAGGAAACTACAAGAAGGAAGCAGCTGGAGGGAATGACTTGCTGTTGTCTCTATACTAACCCACAGAGTATGGGAATTAAGTAAGATGAATTGCTCTTAATATAGAATGGGAAATATGGCCTAATAGGCATTACTGAAACCTGGTGGGATGCCATCTTCTCCTGCCATCTATTCTGCTGTATGAGGCCTCTGGAAGAGGAAGGGGCTCCAAGTCAGATGATTTCCAGGAAGGCTTGAGCACTACCATGTTAAGCACCGCCTTAAGGTCTGGCGGGAACAAGGCAGGAAAAGATACCAGAGCAGATCAACAGTATCTGTTATCCCCCAGTAACATCATGTCTCCATTTCCTCTTTCTTCCACGCTGGTTCCTAGAAAATATGTCTGGCTTCTATGTTTTACTGATTATGCATTTCACACACTCACAGAACAGAGGCACTCTCAGGCCCTGGTTCCCCCGTGTCTAGGGATGTCAGAAAATTCCAGGCTAAACAGAAAGACATATGGAAATTCCAGCTGCATGTTCACTTAGTGTTCAGGACTGGAATTTAAGAGATTGCAATCCGCATTCATTCACAGCAGGGTTTGGTTTTCTTTTAAGTCCATAAATTATACATAATTAATGTCACACTGAATTGTGAAATCAAGGCTTCAATCCTAACCCCACCCACTTGGAAGTAAGCTTCTCTGACCTCAGTGGGACTTGCTTCTGAATAGACATAGTTAGGTTTGTAGCCATAAATGGCTTTGTGATGAGCGATGCCACAAGGCTCTTGGTTGTGTTTGCCTCTCTGGAAATTCAGTAAACTTTGAAAGGGAATATACTGGGAAGGCAACTGCGGACATACCATAGCAAACTTCGCTTGATGTTTCCTCAGACTGCTACAATGAAGATCAATAGAGGTTTAGAACCCTGTGGTGAGATGGCTAATTGATGAGTGGCTAGCTGCTTCATTTACTTTGAAAGAGAACACACAGGGGAGCGAATAATGCAAGGTATTTGTTTTTGGCTGATAAAGGGGCTATCAAGGTGCGAGAAAGTCACTGATGTATACAGGTGACTCTTTGCGTTTCATATTTCTGAAGTGCTGTTTGTTGCCAACGGCAGTCTATATGCTCTGCAGTCCTAGTCATGCCTATTCAGAAGAAAATCCCACTGAATTCAGTGAGGCTTACTCACCAGTAACTGGGGTTAGAATTTCAGCCTTAATTTGCTTCCTATTGTGAATTTAAAAACAACAACAATGGAATACATAGCTCATTATTGCTCTTTTCAGATGGAAAGAATCCCTTGCTACCTGTGAATTTTATCTGTGCTCCTCCATTAGTTCCAACCTCTTTGTTAAAGTGGGGGAGAACTGTCTGGATTGAACCATTTTTACCACACCAATTATGTATTTTTAAGTAAAATTAAGTTTAAAATTTCTTTACTTCTCCAACCCTCTGCTACAGTTATTTTGCTTTATAATGAAGCTGTCCCTCCCTGATGCCTGAGCAAGGGAAATGAGATAGGATGACAGATTTTTACTGAATTGTGAAATCAAGGCTTCAATCCTAACCCCACCCACTTGGAAGTAAGCTTCTCTGACCTCAGTGGGACTTGCTTCTGAATAGACATAGTTAGGTTTGTAGCCATAAATGGCTTTGTGATGAGCGATGCCACAAGGCTCTTGGTTGTGTTTGCCTCTCTGGAAATTCAGTAAACTTTGAAAGGGAATATACTGGGAAGGCAACTGCGGACATACCATAGCAAACCAGGATGGATAGCTATGTAATGGGTGGAAATGGAATGGCAGCAGAATAAAACCAGCTTGCTTTACAGTGAACAGCGACACAATGGACACTACTAATTTCATCCTTCCCTACCTGTGTCCCCCGAATATCTGCTTCAGTGTGTTGGGGAACCTCTAGAACAGTATAAGAAATGGCCTAGGCGTATGGGTGTGTGTGTGACTCTAGCAGGAAAAGAAATAAGTGAAAACCATTCCCCACACTTCTGTAAGCCAAAGCTTCCAAAGGATCCATTTCTCTTCTGTTCATGGAAAGGGCCCTTCTTTCATTTATAGAAGGGATCCAGTGTGTTCACATCTCTGTGCCAGCAAGGAAGGAATATGCAATCATAACAAGGATTAAAGTGCAGGTAGGGTGCAGATAGGATTCTGTTACAAATTGAGAATAATTATGTAGAATTGTCTCAGGGTGTAAAAAGGAAAGAGATATGAAAGTCCAGAGATTCCAATTTTTGGACTTTTTATAAAAAGGTACATGCAAACCATATTAATTGTATTTCAGTGAAGTCTGTATAGCCTTACAATCTTTCTGGTGACTGTACAAATGGTGGAACTTGTGGCAATCTGATATCCAAGAACTGAATGTTTTCTAGTATGGCACAGAAATGCATTAGTTAATTAACTGCCTTGACTATATAGCAACCATGAAAAGTTGACTCCATGTCATTTAACACCCCCCTTGTCATGTGACAAAGACACATGGGAGCAGGGACAGCAAGGCAGGCTGTAACTGTCAAATCCCAACTGCCATAAGTGTAACTGTCAACTGCCATTCTAGGCTTGACTCTCTTCGCCCAGTTTGTGTAACCTGACAGTCATGAACATCTTGCCTCTGTGTTTCTGTAACTGAGTCTATATTTCTGGAACTATATCTTATGAAGAACAATGTTTTAATAAAGCTTTCATTATTTAAACAAAGAACTCTGCTAAAATAATTACCGCTTTCTTAACAAGTTTATGTCTCTGAAATATAATATGAGGGCAGCATAAGCTTGTTTGGGTTACTGTGAAATGTTGCTTGGACTCTAAAAAAACTTTTTACAGTTTTGCAAATCTGTTTCGCCTTTCCTCAAAAGGTTCAAGGCAGTTAACAACAAATGGCCATAGCAAGAATGACAGTAAAAGCAGAAAAGCAAAAGCACCACCTGTCCATAAAACTCTAACAAAAAAAATGGTCCACACAAGACTGTCAACCAATTAAACCATGTTTAGTTTGTACAACATATGCCTTTTAACCAATTAATTGAACAACAAATTATATTTAAATAAAAGTCCATATTACCAAAATCTCAATAGAATGATGTCTTTGAGACACTGGAATAACTTTAAGGTAACTCACAAAAGCTACCTCCTCATTCTTTGAAGAACAGCAATCTTGAATAGTTTCTTTTCCAACACAGTAAAAAAATAGCCTCAAAAATCCAAGGATGTCCTTTACTCATAGCCCAACCAATTAAAAATTGCCCTCACCAATTAAAACAGACCTCCATCAATTAATAAATGAAAGCTTGAGTTGATTAATCTAACACTGAAACCAATTAAAACTGACAGCCCTCCTGTATACCCAAAAATAAAAACAAAAATTCCCAAAGCTTCTACCCTAGTGCTTCTGAAACTGCTAAAATACATAATTTGGCAAAATAAAGTTACAGTACTATGTAATTAACCTATGCTTAAATGTAGGTGTCATGCTGACTTTAAAAGTAAACAAAAAATGTGATAAAGATATCAAATGCAAACCTCCGTTTCAAGGTCCTATATCAGAATATTAGCAACATCTTATTGAATGGGAAAGTGTGGAAGAAGAGAAATAGTGAGACATGCAAAGGGGATTTGAAAAAAGTCCTGCTTTTCAAAAGTTTTGACTGCTTGAACAAGAGAATGATTCATACAAATACTTAAAACACAGGGTCGTATCTAGCAAGAATTTGCCAAATGAAATTTGTACATTTTAACAACTTCAGAAGTACTAGAGGAAAAGTTTGGGGGAATTGCTATATTACCTTAAAATGTACCTTTGCTGAGATGTTCACTGTTTATTTTATTAATTGTTTATTTCAGAGTTGGCTATACCTCCCTTTGCCAGGAAGCCCTAGGTTGGTTTACATAAATAACAACAGAAAACAATACAACAGAAACAATTTAAAAACCATATCACATAGAAAAAAAGGGGGGGAAGCATTAATTTTTTCACCAATTCCATACAAATCCAATTATAAAAAAAATCTTACACCACCAAAAGCCTTTCGAAAGAGGAGTTGCCACTAGACTCGGGCAGCTACTTTAAGAAATGAAGACTGACAAACACCTCTATTATCTATTTGACTCCATCTAATTCCACCATAAACTTTACGTTTGATGAAGTCTAACAGTTATTAAGACATCAGCCTTGATAAAATAAATCACTTTCAATGGCCTTCATTTCCCAGCTCCTTTTTAAGTTCTTTTCTGACAAGTGGTGGAAAGTATACCAAATGCTCAGTTGTTGAATGGAATCCAGAATCTTCTAATAAGCAAGTGCTTTGTAACTAAAACCCAAAACCCAGCACCCCTTTCTTTTCAGAATGCTGCTTTTCTGCCCAAAGAGTCCTATCTCCATGATTTCAAAAGCAAGCATCCACACAGAATGTACTTTGCCAAATCCAAATTAGAAACATGTCCTCAGGTTTACACCAATTAAAGCCTCTTCCAGGGGTTTTAAACAGTATGTTAGGTATTGCTCTCTGTGCCTTTGTGCAGAATCTAACCGAACCAGAATCCTATCTGAGTGGATCCTTGTGTGCACACAATCAAGCCCCTCACCTGAATATCAACAGATAAAAAGTGCAGTTCCGTAACAATGGTTCGAATGCCTGCTACAAATTGCCTGGGACGACACAGGCTGTTTTTCATGACAGCTGAAGTTACTTTGCTAAGCCTGCCCTAGACGTTATATAGTTAGGTTGTTGTTTTCAAATCACAGCTTTGCATTTTCTCTCCATTGTTTTATACTGTTTTAAATAAGTCTGCTCTTTTATTCTGAATGCTGGAGTTGATTAAGTTTTTGTCTTGCTACAGATTCTAACCTCACCCACTGTGACTAACCATTCACTGAGACTACAAGGTGAAGAATTTGCAGTTACTTACTGGACTCTGTCTATAATCAAGGTGGGAGTGCTAACACAGTTCCCCCACCCAACCACCCATACACCTACAGACATCACAAGTCTTGGGTTTGTTTGGTTTTTGCCCAAATCTAGATAAAAGAGAGTGAAAGAGCTACCCAGGACTTATTAACAATTAAAGCAGGCATAGGCAAACTCCGGCCCTCTAGATGATTGGGACTACAACTCCCATCATCCCTGACCACTGGTCCTGCTAGCTAGGGATGATGGGAATTGTAGTCCCAAACATCTGGTGGGCCAGAGTTTGCCTATGCCTGAAGTAAAGTGTCTCTAAGCCTGTTCTGCATTGAAATAAAGGTGGTGTGGATGCTTCCATTTGTCACATACTAATTTTAGTATGGTGTGTGTGTGTGTGTGTGATTCTTTTCCTAAATAGGGAAACTATTGACATTTAGAGTGGTTTAACAAATGTGGTTGCTTGACTATCAGATGCATATTGGATCGTGCCCACAACATCCCTGCTCTCAAGCAGCACATCTCTATTTCAGGAGCAGGGAACTTGTGGCCTTCCATCCAGCTGTTGGACTCCCATCATCCCTGAACATTGGCTACGCTGACTGGGGCTGATGGGAGATAAAGCTGCAGCTATTGATGGGCCCATGGAGTAGCCACCCAAGATTTAAACCAATTTGCTTTAAAGTAAAGAAATATAATATGGCAACAGTTGTTCCAGAAATAAAATAAGTGAGTCTTGCTTCTAAGAAAAATATACAGGATTTCTCTGTAAATTTCATTAATATGCCAAGCAGTACAATCTGATATGCTAATTAAGTTATGAATTCTGCATTTTATGGCGTTGAAGCAGTAAAACAAGTGTTGGTTTGATAACAGAGTATGTACAGTGGTACCTCGAGTTACAAACGTCTCAGGTTATAAACACTTCAGGTTATAAACTCCGCTAACCTGGAAGAGCTACCTCAAGTTGAGAACTTTGCCCCAGGATGAAAACGGAAATCGTGTGCTGGCGGTGCAGTGGCAGCATTAGTGAAATCACACCTCTAGTTAAGAACAGTTTCAGGTTAAGAACGGACCTCCGGAAAGAATTAAGTTCCTAACTAGAGATACCACCGTATTGCATATATTCCAAACATCTCTCCCAATTCCAACCCCCCTCCCGAAAAAATTAAAGGAAATGGTATTCTTTTCATGCTTTCAAAATTCTTCAAATTTTTACATCTCTAGGTACAATTAAGTTAAACACAGCACAAATGTTTCCAAACTAGCTTTGCTTACTTAACATCTATTTGAAACTATAGGGATTGAACCCCTTGTTTCAACCTAAAATAAAAACACAGAAGACAAAAGTTTGGGTACCTGATGGAAAACAACAATGCACTGAATGTTTACATCTTATTTGGTCCTACCTGTGGGTCAGAAAGTCGCGATAGGTCAGGGTACAAGTAGAATTTTATCCCTTCAGATGCCCCAGGTAGTGTTACTCCTCGAACCAGCAGTACCAAGAGCATGACATAAGGGAATGTAGCTGTTACATATACAACCTATGAAGAACAAGTGGGAGAAAACACATTATTTTAGCAATAAAAAGTACTCAGCTGCAGTTCATAAATGGAGAACAATATTATGTATGCTTACTAATCCAGATGCCTATCAGGAGATCAACAACAGGCAGGGTATATTGCCTATATGCTCTGCTTGTGGACTTCCAATAGGCTGCTGGTTGGCCCTGTGGAAACATGTTGGACTAGATAGGCCTTTAGTCCGATCTAGCAGGGTTCTTCTTATGTAATTTTCTTATGTTCATGCTGATTCAGTATATAACAGAATCATAGAATTGTAGAGTTGGAAGGGACCCTGAAGTTCATCTAGTCCAACCCATCTAGTGCAGGAATTCTGCTCACAGTCATCCCTGGTTGAACCACCAACCTTCTGGTTAACAGCCAGATGCACTGACCCACTGCGCTCTCTGGGCAATGGAAGGCTTGTAGCTAGACTTTAGTTGCCAGGGAGCTGGATATGGAGATCTTGGTTCAAATCAATGTAGGTGTCTTATACTGTCAGACTATTGATATATCCAGCTCAATATTGAGCTGACTGGCAGCAGCTCTCCAGGGTTTCAGACAAAATTCATTCACACCCTGACCTGGAGATGCTGGGTATTACATTGAGACCTATATAAAAAAAACATGAACCACCACTATCCCAAAATTGGCCTAGGCAGGCCTTTGTCAACCTGGTAACCTCCAGATGTTTGGAGTAAAAGTTCCACCAGTCCTGGCTGACTCAATCTGATGGGAGGTGTAGACCAAAACATCTGGAAGATATTGTGTTGACAAAGGCTGAGCTAAGTGGAGGAAGTTCCAAAGCCTTGGTGTAGCAACCGAGAAGGCTTGGAAAATTGGACATCAGGTCCACAGATAGATTCAGGGGTATTATCAGACTCTGAACCAAAAGTTTCAAGGGAAATAGTACCCTCCCAAGAGAGGCTAAACTCCAATTTTCAGATCAATCCTACTCATCAACATCAATTTTGTCTTCCCTGGAAAGACAGGCATTTGCTTTCATCTGGTCCACTGCAGGTCCGTGAACCCCAGAGGGTTTGCATAACCCACCCAGGGGTCTGTGGCACCATTCACATAACAAAAACTACCACAGAGATTCCAAAATTTTCAAAAGTAGGGGGTCCATGGCTTGGCTTTTTAAAAATAGGGGGTCCGCAGTACTGAGCTAGTTGGGAACCACCAATCTAGTCCATTACTAAGTTCAAACATCAGCTTAGCTCCTCAAAAGCCACCCTAAAATACGATGGAAAGGAGAACCAGAGCTGAATGTTATCAACATATTGGTGCTACAACACTCCAAATCCCTGGATGGTTTCCCCCCATAGCTTTGGTAGATGTTAAACATCTTGTGGGGACAGGATGGACCCTGAGGAACACCACAGACCCAAGCATGCATCTGAATAACCATTGCTGTAAATCAAAATCAAAAGTGTGGAGAATGCTGTTGCACCCAGGCTTCATTTAGGCAGTTAGTTGTCTGCAAGAACAGGATGCTTGACTAGATGGGCCTTCGGCTTGTTCAGCAGGGGTATTCTAATTTACCTAAGAGACCCTCACAACCACTGCTAGAAACTGCCCCTCCAAGAAGGACTGGAGCCAGATTGAAGCAGTGCATCCCAGTCTAATCTATGGTCCAGAAGAATATTGTAGTCAATGGTATCAAAAGATACTGGAAGAGCCAGTTGAATCTACAGGGACACATTTCTCCCTGTCCAGTTTTTGAAATATAAATTTCACTACAGCAACCAAGACCATGACATAATCAGGCCCAGATTAAGATGGAACCAACTAATCCTTATTTGGAAAACTCAAGATGAGGCACCATTTCCGTAGGGCTAAAATATCATGCACATATATGTATCAATCATACTTCAATAAGGTATAAGTAGAAAGAGTAGATCAGGTATGTCAAACATGCGGCCCTCCAGATGTTTTGGACTACAATTCCCATCTTCCCCAACCACTGGTCCTGCTAGCTAGGGATCATGGGAGTTGTAGGCCAAAACATCTGGAGGGCCGCATGTTTGACATGCCTGGAGTAGATGGACATGGGTGGCGCTGTGGGTTAAACCACAGAGCCTAGGGCAGGCATCCCCAAACTCGGCCCTCCAGCTGTTTGGGGACTACAATTCCCATCATCCCTGACCACTAGTCCTGTTAGCTAGGGAAGAAGGGAGTTGTAGTCTCAAAACATCTGGAAGGCCGAGTTTGGGGATGCCTGGCCTAGGGCTTGCTGATCAGAAGGTTGGCGGTTCAAATCCCCGCAATGGGGTGAGCTCCCATTGCTTGATCCCTGCTCCTGCCAACCTAGCAGTTCGAAAGCACATCAAAGTGCAAGTAGATAAATAGGTACCACTC
The DNA here is from genome assembly GCF_965207765.1 of Zootoca vivipara. NCBI lineage: Eukaryota > Metazoa > Chordata > Lepidosauria > Squamata > Lacertidae > Zootoca > Zootoca vivipara. The sequence continues at coordinate 74,494,848 of NC_142584.1, read as the reverse complement.
TGGCGGGAAGGTAAACGGTGTTTCCATGCGCTGCTCTGGTTTGCCAGAAGCGGCTTTGTCATGCTGGCCACATGACCCGGAAGCTGTATACCGGCTCCCTTGGCCAATAAAGCGAGATGAGTGCCGCAACCCCAGAGTCGTCCGCGACTGGACCTAATGGTCAGGGGTCCCTTTACCTTTACCTTAGAAAGAGTTAACCTAAGATTTAACTCAGAAAAATAGCTAAAAGTGAACACAGAAAAGAAAAAAATCATTTTTGACATGGGCAAAATTATAAGTAGGAAGTTGGTGGGCACAGGTTTCAGCAGGAAATATGGTTAGATCAGGGGACAGTTAGAAATCCAGAACCAAACATATGTACCGAAGAAGAGTAAAAGATTAGGCAATATGTTCTTGTCTAGAAATGGGAAAACAGAGGAAAATGTTAGGGAACAAGGAAGTAAGAATTAGGATTCAAATTGAGAAGACACTCTGCATGTGTCCAGAATATATAGACACCAATGAGAATACTGGCATGCCCATCATTACCATATATGCAAACCCAAAAACCGTATAAAAGAGGTTAGGAAGTTAAGCTTGGGATGGAATTTTAGCTTGGACTCTGGTGGGCCACCTCCACAAGTAGACTGACATGTCTTTGGAAGTGTAATAAACTATTTGCTTTGTTTGAAGCTGTGTATATCTGTGTGCACAGTTTCAATTTTAAAACTGTTAAACTTGCAACTCAGTTATGTCGACTCTACAATATTGAGTTCATTGGGTAAATAAATCCCCAAAGCCAGGAAAGTAAAATAGTAAGACAGTTATAGGATACCTTCAGCCCTAGATAATTGTCACACATCTCTTTCAGTCTTGCTGCAATTATGTTATCCTTCAAGGGGGCATTTGCCACCCTCATTACCCACTTGATGATTCTTCCTTTGGCTGCTCTTATCAGCCAGGAAGGGCAAGGGTGGAGGAGCATACCAGTGGTTGGTCTCACACCTCCAAAAACCACATCTACATCCTTCATAAACTATCCAAAACAAACGGACAAGCCATTTCCACAGTTGCATTAACTGTGGTATCCCAAGCAAAATGATCACAAGTTGTATGTATTTGCACTGAATTTTTCTTCTACTCATCCATAAATCAAACACAAGAAAGCTCAAGACTAAATTTAGACTGCAAATAAAGCTGCATTTATATAAACAGAAGCAAATGTATAAACATAAAGAACTTTCACTGAAGTGTAGTAAAGTTAGAATGTTAAATACAGAAGGGTCTTTATGCACTCTGTCTTCTGGCAGCACGCCCATGCACCCTTAAATTAATATTAGTACTGTATTATATTTATACTTCACCTTTTTCCCTGACAGGGACTCAAGGTGGTTTACAGATAAGAACAGATTAAAAACATACACAGGGAGTTTTTTAAAAAAAGAAAATTAATTGAATTATAATTATATAAAAAATTAAAAACATAACATTGCTGCTGCTGCTTTGCCTGTGAGTATTGGGGAGGACAACTCCTCCTTGAAGTCCATTTTCTATCTTGGGCCTGGGGGCGGGCCCCATACTCACTATCACAGCTTATAAGGCTCCAAGGAGGCCTCAGGTGTGGGGGGTGGGATGGATGTTTAGTTGGGTGTAGGAATTCGTTTAATTTTGGTATGTTTGTAATTTTTACTGTTTTGTTTTGTTTTTGTTTTTTGTATAGGTTTTAATTTGATTTTAAGGTGAGGGGTCAGGGCTGCCTGGGAGTGGGTCCCAGCCAACAAAATCACTCAGTGATCACAGGTAGGAGGAGGAGTTGCACTAAGACCAGACCATGTCATTACTGAGGAAGCAAGTTTAGTCATTGTTTGAGGACTATCCCTCCCTCCGCGTCTGGTCTTGACCAGACAGATACTGGAATCAGCAAGGAATACCCACATGACCTGAAGGTGCTGCTGTGCAATGCCAAGTCAATGATTCATAAGACCACTGCCATCCATGACTTGATTGTGGATGGAGAACTTGACCTGCCATGAAGAACAGAGACTTGGTTGGATGAAGCAGATAGGCCCGTCCTTGCCACTGCCTGTCTACCAGGTTTCTCTTACGCATAGCAAGCTGTGTGGGGTTGCAGTGATTTTTAGGAAGTCATTAGTTTGCACCAGGCGTCCTATTGGGAAGACCCAGTTCTCTGAGTGCATGTTCTGGAAGTTGCGTAATAGGGGCAGTACAGGATTCCTTTTGGTGTACTGACCTCCCCGCTGCACCAAGGATTCCCTGCCTGAACTGCTTCAGGTCATGGCGGATGTTCTCCTGGAGACACCTGGTTTGGTTGTCCTAGGGGATTTCAACATCCATGCCGACACGAACTTACAAGGTGCCACTTGGGACTTCGTGGAAAGCATGACCTCCATAGGGCTGTCCCTGAATAAGTCTGGCCCAACTCAAAGCCGTGGGCATGCCTTAGAGCTGGTGTTCACCTCTATGGATGTTGGTGATCTGGCATTAAGTAAAAGCGAAACTAAAGAAGTGCCATGGTCAGATCACTTCCTGGTGCAACTGGACTTCTCCGTGACCCTTCCCCTCTGCAGGGAGGTGGGACTGATTTGGATGGTCTGCCTCCACCACTTAATGGATCCAAATGGTTTCCAGAGAGTGGTAGGGGATATTTTATCCCATGTTGATGGCCTTTCAGCTGATTCCCTGGTGGCCCGCTGGAATGTGGAGTTAACCAGGGCTATTGACTGTTTGGCTCCGAAGCGCCCTCTCCGATTGCATGGAGCCCAGACAGCCCCATGGTTTTCCACGGATCTGAGGGCAATGAAACAATCGCTGAGATGGTTAGAGTGCCAGTGGCATATACCTCATTCTGAATCTGACCGGACACGGGTTAGAGCTCAATGTTGAGCCTACCAAGTGGCGATAGCGACGGTGAAGACCACCTTCACCACCTCTATTGCATCCGCGGAAAACAGCAGCAGGGGACTCTTTCAGGTGGTTTGCAATTTAGCGGAACCACCTGCTCCATTGGGGCCCAGTACAGGCCACATGATCTCCTGCAATGATTTCGCTAAGTTTTTTGCATATAAAGTCACTCAGATTCGGGAAGAGGTAGACTCCACCATGGGAGCAGGGCCGGGGTGGGAGTACTATAGTCCTGTCTAGTCCAGTTGTGTGGGATCAATTCCAATCTGTTACCTCCGAGGATGTGAACAGGCTGCTTGGATGAGTGAAACCAACCACCTGTCTCCTTGATCCTTGCCCATCCTGGCTTATAAAAGCTAGCCGGGAAGGGCTGGGCGATGGGCTTCGCGGGGTGGTGAATGCTTCTCTCTGTGAGGGAGCCTTCCCTGACCGGCTGAAAGAGGCGGTTATCAAACCACTTATTAAAAAACCATTTTTAGATACAACCAATACAGCCAACTATTGTCCAGTCTCAAATCTTCCATTCTTGGGGAAGGTGACTGAGCCAGTGGTTGCTGAACAACTCCAGGCATGCCTGGAAGAAGCGGGCCATTTGGATCCCTTCCTGTCTGGATTCAGGCATCATCATGGGACTGAAACTGCCTTGGTTGCACTGGTCAATGATCTCCAGTGGGCTAGGGACAAAAGTGAAGCTGTTTCCTAGTTCTGCTGGATACCATCGACCATAACATAGAATCGAGACAGCTTCCATGGATTTAGGTGGAAAGGAGAAATAGAGCTGGGTGTTCTCAGCATACTGGTGACACTAAACCAGGAAACTTCAGACTCCTCCTCCCAGAAGTTTCATTTAAATGTTAAATACGAGGAACAGAAAAGAACTCTGAGGAACCCCACAGGTCAACAGCAAAGGCATTAAACAGGAGTCCCCAGCACCATCTTCTGGGTTCACTCCTCCAAGGAGAAACAGAGCCACTGCCCCATCCCTAGTCCCACCCCAGCAAGGCAGTCCAGAAGGATACTATGGTCTATGCCAGGCATCCCCAAACTTCGGCCCTCCAGATGTTTTGGACTACAATTCCCATCACCTTAACCACTGGTCCTCTTAGCTAGGGATCATGGGAGTTGTAGGCCAAAACATATGGAGGGCCGCAGTTTGGGGATGCCTGGTCTATGCTATTGAAAGCTTCCAAAATGTCCAGCAGAACCTACAGGGACACACTTCTCCTGTCCCCTGCTGGCCTTTTTGATGAGCCTGTAAAAGCAAGGCTCTAGTATACCTATGGTAGCTCTCACATTTCCAAGTATCCTGCCACATCCTTGAGCTGTACAAACTGAAAATATCCAGCAAGCAGAAGCCATAGTTTAAATCCACTGGACTTGTATCAACTAAAGTTTCCAAGTCAGAAAGGATCGATTTTGTCCCTGAAGTGCTAAGCCGATTGTTCACAGCAGGCTGTCAAGTGGTCGAAAAGACCCCTGAAGACTTGAAAGAGCTCTGCTGGACAGCTCCTTGCTGCTGCAATGGAGACAGAGGGGAAAAATAATTTTGCTCCCTACACTGCCACAAAACAGATCTTCAAATAGGCTCCAACCTGGGTTCGGTCTGATTGATTCAGAGCTTTCTGCCAATCTTGCTCTAATCGCCGTTTCACATGTTTCATCATCTATAGAGGACCAATGGGTTGGATTGACTCCATTCCATGAGAGGAGATGCCTCAGGAACCACTCCAAAGGCTGAGTCGTTTTGTGGAAATGTAGGGAATTTTTCCTGGGAGAGAAATGGATGATCGCCCTGGATCAAAGGTTTGGACTTGCAGTATCAGTTAAACAGTACATTTAGATTAGTCTGCACTGCAGGATATCCTGGTAATAATTTGGGTGCTTTGGCTCCCATTTACAATACATTAAATTTGAGTCACGCATACTACGCATTAACATTCAGTGTTGTACTATCCCCATCCTTAAATACAACTTCTGCCCTTTGATTCCCCACTTAATGACCTGGAACCTTATGTTAACTTGTACCGTCATTATGGAGCTTTGTTGCTGTTATTATTACTGGGTACATCTCAAAAAGCATTGCAAGCTTCCTGTACTTTTTCTTTTCTTTTCTCCAACATGTCAAACTTCTCTGAATAAAACAAGGACAACATCGTTTCTAATTACACTAGATCCTGTTTTAATTGCCTCTAATTGCCTAGTGTATTAATTTGCATACCAATGCTCAAAATAGTTCCTCCACATCACCGCTATGCCCCAGCAATGTCAGTGTGCTGAGAAAACAAAACAAATATCTAGCCTATCTGTTTGGACTGCAAGTTTGAGTCATTACATAAACTGAGACTTCTGATCAGTATATACAGTTTGCAATGCAGCACACTTAACTCTGGAGAGCCAGTACAGAAATAAGGCAAACCTCAGGAGGAACAATACAGTTTATCTTTAACCTGTTGAGACAGAATAGGAAGCACTCAGCATGGCGAATTTAGCTGGAAAAGTTAAAAATAGATTTCCCAGGCTGCTGCTACAACGCAGCATGTCAGTTTAATGTTCACACACTATATCACCACAACTTCAAGATGAATCAGAAAAAAAGAGTTGGCTGTAGTGAACCTTACTCTTTTGCTTTACTTGCATTGTGCGTATACCATGGTATTTGTTAGCCAATCAAAATTTATTTATTTATTTATTTGCAAAAATGGGCCCCTCCAGACTGCCATTTTATTGGAGGTATACTGTATTCTGCTAAATGTTCTTGACACAATAACAGTGCATTAGTGGTGGTTTAATTCTGCTTTATTAGTTGTTCCGTGGTGGCTTCCCCAAATGCTGCCACATTATTGCTGTCCAGCGGGGCTATAGTGCAACAAACATGGGACAAAAAGAAAAGAAAAGCCAGAGTATTTGTGATATAAGAAGTTACAGGATTTCAGCAGGGATATGCACCAACTGGAAATAAGACATTATAACCACCCCAAAACTTTTGCAGGGGCAAACAGTACTGAAAAATGGGATGATATATGACTAACCCAATAATATAAAGTGCGCAAATCATCATGAACGTGCAAAGAAAAGGATGCCTGAAGGCTCCCAATCCCTTACAGTGAGACTTTTCTCACTTCAGTTTAACAATTATGGTTGCATTTTGGTTTAGCGTTTTATAACTTTGCCCAGATTTACCAAAACACATTTTGCTTTCCTTTGCTTTGAATGTTGGCCTGACTAGAAATCTCCATACTCATTTAGAAATGAGTTTTTACTAGTGTTATTTATTTATTCCTTCCACTAGGATTCCTCAGATGCTTGACCTGTGCAATGACTTAAAAATATTTTATGTGAAATTAAGAGGGGATTAAACAACAGAAAAAACAATGTTTAAAATGTATGAGTGAATGGAATCAGTTATGAAGACTGATATTCATCTCAGTTGTCAGATTTGGGATTACATTAAAGGCTGCACAATTACCATTAAAGTTTTAACATAATTTCAAAGTGAGGCTAGGTTTTTGGATTTATTTATTTTTTTGCCTTAGATGCAAAAAGTCATTCAGCTATTCTGCATAACTCTTTACAGTGTCTCCTGGCAAACTCAAATTGTCTGCAAAAGTTTTTCATTGCCATCCCTTTTTTATCTAAAGAGGCTAAAATGTGGTTCTGACTATATGAGAAATAATTAACAATCTACACATACATTTTCATTAGTATGAGATTATGTGAGTAATACAGATTGAATATGTCAAGTCATAAATTATTAACACTGAAATAATCGCTGTAGTTGTATGTAAAAGTATTTGTCTTTTTATTTTATCAGTCACTTACTTACCTAGTAGGCTATTATTGACTCACTTCCCTGTACAGTACTACCTTTTTAAAAATAGACAGGGTGAAGGAGAAATCAGAAGCTCTGATTTAAAAAAAGGAAAATATTAATTTCAGGCAATCAGGCCACTTGTAAGACTGAAACTACTCTACGTTATCTCTCACATGGGAATGACCCCCAAGTTCCTCAATGTATGCATTGTCAGAGCCCAAAAATTCCTGCTTAATTTTTAGGGTGAAGCTGAACTCCTTTTCATGTCTATTAGACTGAAGCCTAATCTAGTCTCCAGTGCCAATTAAAGATATCTGCAACAGAAAACCACATGGGGTGAGGGATTAAATAGTTTGTTTTTATTGCAATTCCATGCTGATTGCAATTGCATGTGAAATACATTGCAACCCTGAAAGACTTCTATAGCAAGCTGCTCTGAGATGTCCTTAAAACCTCACCAATGTGTTAAGAGAAGAAGAAGAAAAACATTTTTCAGTGTTTTAAAACTTCAATGAGAAAAGGCTGGAAAGCCTAAAACTCTGCATGCATCTCATGAACGTTCTACTTTCCTCCCCTGAATACAGAGATCAATCTTGGGCTGCATGTTAAAGCTTCACTACGAAGGACTTTTCTCTGCTATTACTTCAAGCTGAAACAAAAGACACTTCAGGAGATATAATCATTGCTGCCTAGTTCCCTTTCCTGAAGACTTACAATGGTCCCCAGTTCCTTTCTTTTTTCGCACATCTTTCTCTTTTATTTTCTTCTGCTGTCCCTTTACACTTTTTCCTTATGCCTCATTGAATCCATTAGACTCTTTATACAGTCTACTATTGAAATAAAATAAATTTTCTGTGTGGAACTACTGAGTGAGCCTTAACTGCTGGCAAGTACAGTTTAACTCCTTCTGATGAGATTATTTTAGAGTTAGAAGGTGAAAGGTACACAGGCACTGCTCCTTAACTTTATGAACATGTGCACATGTTATGTTGGCTCAACTTCACCTCTACATGAGAGCTTTCTTATCCTCACTCTCCTCTAAACAAGCAAAAAAATAATTGGTGATAAGTGACTGGCAAGTCTGCAATAGCAGCAGGATGAACTGCAATTTTCTGCATCTTACTCTCCGCATTTCAACTGAATTTGTAATGTTATTGTCAGTTTGAGAAGTTCAGTCAAAGGATGAATACACCACTGCCAGGTGTTACTATCTCCAGAAATGAACAATACATTCTGGCTCAAAACATTTCACGATAAGAAAAATGGCAGAAATCCAAAGCTTCTGGAAAGTCCAAGTAGAGAGAGGTGTGGCACAAGAACAATGTACTAGCTTGGCGTTTCATGTAACTTCATAATTCCAGTCAGATGAAGCGCAGCCCCCCCCCCAAAAGCAGGATCTTACCAGAGCTCAGCTCCGGCACCTCTCAGGTGGGCACCGTTTCCATGCTAAGAGAACAAGGAAGAAGTTCATGGTGACCTCTTTTTCTAGAAAAATAGCACTGATGAAGAGGGTTTAATATTAATGAATCTTTGAGGATGTGCCTACAAAGAATCTGGCTTTTGGCATCTGATCTGCTGAATGCTGCCGTCTATGTGCAGAATGTTTTATGTTCTGAGCCAGAAAATAGTTTTGGTGAAATGCTCCTTGATTTAATATGTTTTAGCATTATGAACTGTCTAGATTTATTAGCAAACCAAGTAGCTATGAACTTTGGTGGTGCACCTAACAACCGCTGAGATCTCAGCTTGACAAACATAATTTAGCAAGATGTGAATGTTATGTCCCAAAGGGCCCCAATCAGCACCCAGCCTAACAAAATGTGCACTCAAAAATAATCATCAGAATCCTCTGCAACAAGTAGATATTTCTTGGTCATTGTGCAAAGGTTTTCATGAAAGAAGAAAATGTAAAAAACTCTGCCACACAACTTCAGTGGACAGAAGCAAATAGGGGAAGGCAAATTTTCACAGAGAATATTTTCCCCCCAGTTCATATGATGACTCTTACCTTTCCAACTTTTTCACTGATTGGTTGGAACTGCTCTGGGAAACAGTCTTAGCTGTCTTGAGAATGCTAGACAGTTCTGCCTACCAGTTGCTGGGAATACCAAATGGTTAAAAATTAAAGGTAAAGGACCCCTGGATGGTTAAATCTACTCAAAGGTGAATATAGGGTGTGGTGCTCATCTCACATTTCAGGCTGAGGGTGCCGGCATTTGTCTACAGACAGCTTTCCAGGTCACATGACCAGCATGACTAAACCGTTTCTGGCACAACAGGACACCGTGGCGAGTGCTAGAGTGCACGGAAACACCGTTTACCTTCCTGCCACAGCAATACCTACTGTATTTATCGACTTGCACTGGTATGCTTTCGAACTGCTAGGTTGGCAGAAGCAGGGACAGAGCAATAGGAGCTCACCCCGTCACGCGTATTTGAACAGCTGACCTTCTGATTGGCAAGCCCAAGAGGCTCAGGGGCTTAGACTACAGCACCCACCCGTGTTTCTATACCAAATGGAGATAGTGCTACTGTACTGCTGTACTGTACTGGTACTGCTCACTAGTTTCCTAAAGGCATCTGGTTGGCCAGTAGAGAACAGGATGCTGAACTAGACAGGCCTTTAGCCTGATCAAGCAGCCACTTATGTTCTGTGATTCAATAAAGCATACCATAGCTATGTACTTTAACACATACTAATCACATACACACACTACAGCACTTATGAGCTTCACTGGAAAGTACAGCAATGGAATTTTGAACAATTTGCTACTTTTCAGTAAGCAAAAGCTACCTTTTCCATTCCCACTGATTATGTATGAACAATGCAAAAGCAAGATTAGGTTACAATTCCATGTTTTGAAGCTTTTTTCACATCAGTAAACCGCAATGATGGTATTTCAAAGGACCAATTTACAGAATCAAAAACTTTTTTTTTGCATGATGAGTTTCTTACAGAGCTAGAAACACTGTGCAATGGTCATTTGATTGTTTAAATACTTATGATAAGCATTTCCCCACTACATCTCAGTGAAGGCTTAACACTACTCTGACAGCACAATAAAACAATTCCTCCATTGCAGAATCATGGCAAGTTTTGGTTGTATGGTGTAGTCTTTCAGGCTTTAATCGACTATCTACTTAAATGGTTTCTTCAGAGAGTAATAAAGCATGTACACTTGTCATATATGTTAAGCTTTTGCTTCTCCTTGCTCCAGGCAGAGCAAGGCAAAGCAAAGCAAAGCAGGAGCAACCAATAAGCTTGTACCAGCACAGTAAGCCCCCTTTCATTTTTTTACTGTGGCGCACTGTGAGGTGTGAACTAGTCCAGTTTTTGGTATACATTTTTTTTTTAGCAAGAGTAACCTTAGATCAGTCTTCTTCAAACTGGTCCCTTCACCTGTGATGGCCAGGGTGAATGGGAATTTTAGTCCAAAACATCTGGAAGACACCATGTACAGGAAAGGTCACTTAGAAAGTAAGGATTCTAAGTGAACTGGATGGCCATTTTTTTAACCTATTTATTAAAATGATGTATACCCTGCTCTTCAATCAAATCCCCAAAATTTACAAAATTTGAGATCCAAATAAACCAAGTTAAAAATAAACAAAAATACACTAAAGCAGCAAAATCTATAAGAGCAGTATGCACAAGGGTCCTATGCACACTTTCCTAAGTGTAAGCCCCACTGAATTCAATAGGGCTTACTTCTGAATAGTCAAGCAACGGATTGTAGTGCAGATTAAATTAAAAGGCTAAACAAAATAATACTTCAATCACCTAGTATCCATAAAGTCCTTGGAATCCATTTTAAAAAGGCCACATTAATAATAATTGTATTTGAGATGTGAAAGTAACAAACAAATCCAAAAAGGATGCCAGCATGATTAAAATAATGGATATAAGGGTCTTGCAATTGTAAGTTGCTTTGAGACATTTTATATAACAAGGATCAAATAAATGCAATAAAAATAAAAGTGCCCCACATTGCCACGTTTCTCTCCACACTGCTCTCATGTAGATGTATGTGCCTTGCATTGACACATATCAAACTATTTTGAAGCGAACATTTTGTGATATGTGACAGTCAGCTCAGGGCCGTCTCAAGCAGGTCAGGCACCCTGGTGCTGTGGTGCGGAGATTGCTCCGGCGCCCCCGCCCTGGTGGGCGGGCACAGCGTGCAGCACGGCTTCCACGTGGCTTTGCCGTGAGGCGCCCCCTGCCAGCCCGGCGCCCTGGCGCCCCGCGCCACCCAGCCTACCCCTAGAGCCAGCCCTGAGTCACTTTTTCATAGAAAAGAAACTTCTGTGAGCACACAGAGAAACCTTGAAGTAGGTACAGTGGTACCTCTACTTACGAATAACTCTACTTACGAATGTTTCTACTTACGAATGGAGCTCCATCCGCCATCTTGGATGCAGTTTAGATAGGATTTTTTCTACTTACGAATTTTTATATAAGGTTGCTTCTACTTACGAATTTTTTCCCTCAATGCATTCCTATGGGATTCGACTTACAATTTTTTTCGACTTACAAATGTGCGTTCGGAACGCATTAAATTTGTAAGTAGAGGTACCACTGTATTTGGATCCCATTGGGTGACTAGCAGCACTGAGGGCTCAGCAGTGTACAATGGCATCCTGTGCTCAGAAGTAGGCTGTCTTGTACTTAGAGCCAGCCAGCTCATGAGGCAGGACGAGGCAGCTGCCTCAGGTGGCACACTTGTTCTCAGTTTTGCCACCAGTCTGCCCAGCCTCTATTGGCAGAGAGGGACCAGTAGCAAAGCTCTGCCGAACACCTCCCCATCTGCTGAGTCAATGAGAGGGGAGGCATTCCACCAGCCAGCTTTGCCACTGACAGATTTTCTCCCCGCTCCAATTTGCTGCTGGGTGGGTGAAGGGAATCCAGAATTGATCTCTCCCCCCTCTGCGCCTGGTGGGGAAGACTCTGCAACAACGTCTTGAGGAGAAACTCTTGAGGAGAAACTCATCACGGGGGTAGGAGTGAGGTGTTTCACCTCAGGTGCCCAAATGCCACAGACCACCCCTGCTTGTACTTGGGGAAAAGCATGTGGGTTTTGTTACGGATCTTAACTGCACTGAAATGCAGCAGAAAAAAAACGGTATTATAATTTGTTGGCTTTGAATCTGTGAAATTCACTGTACTCTGAATGCGGGTAAATATTCATTTCTGCATTAACAGAAGTGTCAAGAATAGCATTTCTAAATAAATGCTGTCTAAATTATGTGAACACAATGAACTTGACAATTTCATAGCAAATCACAGCCCTATCAATTTACATTTACATGATTTCTGTGGCTGGCCTCATCTTGTGTATTTATCAAAACAGTACATAAATTTCTCATTCCTTTCTATTGATTAGATGAGCTTGCCTTTCCAGAAATCTTAAGCTGTTTTGCAAAAGACAAATTTCATATATGTTAAAGATACTGCTATTGTTTGTTTATTCATACTAACAGTGTGAAGTTATACACATCTGCTCAGAAGTAAGCCCTTTTGGCTTTATTATAACTTACTCCCAGATAATAGTGCATAGGCTTTCAGCCTAAATAATATTATCATTTCAATATAGTGGGTTGTATTGAAAGCTGTGGTAGCAGACGTCTACGAGTGCAAAGGGACTTCCACATGCTCTCCTCTCCACACTAAAACCTGCTCTGGAGGGTCTCTCAGCCCCCTGGAGCTGATTTAGGGGGCACATGTTGCTAGAAGAGACAGGAGAGGAAGCATCAGCTCTGTTGTGTTGTGGGAAGCCTTTTGTGCCAATGGGGCTGCAGTGGTGGATTCAGCCCATTATGACAAGCTATCATAAGCTTACATAGTATATAGAACCATTACTTTTACCTTGCCAGTTGACTTGGTTCCTTTCCATATGCAAAAATAGCAAATAGTCCAGGCTGCCAAAAGACATAGTGCCAGCTCCCAGCGAAGATTCCCAATGTGTTCAATTCCATCAGATATGGCCAACACCCTGCGTCTGCACAAGAATAAAAGAAGCCATAAATTGCTGGAAACTTTTAATGAAGTCTATAGAAAGTTTGAAAGAAAGAGGGCAAAAGAATTGCTAGAAATCTATCAATGTGCTAAGCAAGGATCATTGTCAATTATTATGATACCTTTCACATTAGCTAGTGTTACAGTTAGTATAACAAAAAGGCAATCTGTAAAACTGCCAACTAAATGTGGAAAGTCACATGTGTCAAAAGTTGGTTCCCATTCATACAGCAGTTTCATATGCTCAGAGCAAGCACAAAAAGGCACCTGCTCCGTGACCAATTTTATGTGCAGTGCATACTCTGTAAACCAAGACAACTGGTGGTAGAATTTGTACCATCAAACCAAAGCAGCTATTCCATTTAGCTGCTATCCTGATTCAAGTCTGGTATACATTTACCAGACACACAACATATTCAGTAAAAAAAAAGTAATCACAGTCTGGTCCCCACATTGGCCTGATATGTACCATAGAAACAATCCGGCTGGATCAAACACAATTCTAGCATGATGAAAAATTATTATTTTTTAAGCCTTTAAGATGTTTTATTCTTGAATGTCTCAAATCTTCCATTCTTGGGCAAGGTGATTGAGCGAGTGGTTGCTGAACAACTCGAGACATGCCTGGTAGTAGCGGACCATTTGGATCCCTTCCAGACGGGATTCAGGCCTCATCATGGGACCGAAACTGCCTTGGTCGCACTGGTTGATGATCTTCGGCGGGCTAGGGACAAAGGTGAGAGTTGTTTCCTAGTTCTGCTGGATCTCTCAGCGGCTTTTGACACTATCGACCATAACATCCTACTGGACCGTCTAGAGGGGTTGGGAGCTGGGGGCACTGTCATACAGTGGTTCCGCTCCTTCCTCCTGGGCCGCGTTCAGAAAGTGGTGGTGGGGGATGAGTGTTCGGACCCCTGGGCTCTCACTTGTGGGGTGCCTCAGGGCTCTGTCATCTCCCCCATGCTTTCTAACATCTACATGCAGCCGCTGGGAGAGATCATCAGGGGGTTTGGGCTTGGTGTTCATCAGTATGCGGATGAGACCCAGCTCTACCTCTCTTTCAAATCAGAACCAGTGAAGGCAGTGAAGGTCCTGTGTGAGTGCCTGGAGGCAGTTGGAGGATGGATGGCAGCTAACAGATTGAGGTTGAATCCTGACAAGACAGAAGTACTGTTTGTGGGGGACAGGAGGTGGGAAGGTGTGGAGGACTCCCTGGTCCTGAATGGGATAACTGTGCCCCTGAAGGAACAGGTGCGCAGCCTGGGAGTCATTCTGGACTCACAGCTGTCCATGGAGGTGTAGGTCAATTTTGTGTCCAGGGCAGCTGTCTATCAGCTCCATCTGGTACACAGGCTGAGACCCTACCTGCCTGCAGACTGTCTCGTCAGAGTGGTGCATGCTCTGGTTATCTCCCGCTTGGACTACTGCAATGCGCTCTACGTGGGGCTACCTTTGAAGGTGACCCGGAAACTACAACTAATCCAGAATGCGGCAGCTAGACTGGTGACTGGGAGCGGCTGCCGAGACCACATAACACCGGTCTTGAAAGATCTACATTGGCTCCCGGTATGTTTCTGAGCACAGTTCAAAGTGTTGGTGCTGACCTTTAAAGCCCTAAATGGCCTCGGTCCAGTATACCTGAAGGAGCGTCTCCACCCACATCGTTCTGCCCGGACACTGAGGTCCAGTACTGAGGGCCTTCTGGTGGTTCCCTCGTTGCCAGAAGCCCCACCCACCTCACAGGGTGTCTGTTGTGGGGGGGGGGAGGAGAAAGGAGATTGTTAGCCACTTTGAGACTCCTTTGGGTAGTGATAAAACGGGATATCAAATCCAAAACTCTTCTTCTTTTATGATCAAACTAGGTAGTGTGGTAAGTTTTAAATTTGGTTTATTCTAACAAGCCAGGATCATAAAGTGGTTTAAAGTTGGCACATTTGGCCAAATCAGTTTGTGCACAAGTCCACACTCCTTGTGCTCATACTGTAGTGGTGTGGGTGTGTACACACACACTTCATGCCTCCCACAGGTACTCTCATATCATTGAATTATGCACTTTTAATTCTTGCTCTGTGCTCATTACAAAACAGCTAGGCACATTTCACTAAAAGTTTTGAGTTAGTGTTTGGATGACCTATGTTAACCTGCTATCATGCCTAGATGTACTACTACCTGATGGCCGGGTACTTGTAAGCACATGGAATACTTGAACACTCTATGGGTTCTGTCTCTTTAATTCTGGCCTTTGTCCCCAAATACATGGTATCCACTATTAATGCTGTCAGATTCTTCCCATTAATCCACCTGGCTCTGCTTCTCCCTCTCCTCTTGCATCCAAGCCAGGTATGAAAAAATTGCCTTTCAAGAGCTGGCAACAGGAAAGAGGAGGCATGGGCAGCAATATCAATGAGCAACGGCTGCAGTGTTAATAGTAGAAGCAAAAAAAATAAAATGTTTTTCTCTTAATTAAATACTTTCCTGCAGGAACCTTGCCTCGATTATTTGATATTTATATTTATTTGATATTTTTTATAAATATTTGCTACCTGCCCTTTACACAAACACACAATTCCCAAGGTATGGTCTAAGAAGACTAAAAATACAATCATATCTAAAATAAAAAGCATAAAGCACTGTAAAAGCAATACAGCATCAGATACAGAGAGGAAAACTCACATTCAGTCATTCTCAAAGCCTAGGTGAAAAGATGCATCATAGCATGTTGCCAAACTGTGTACAATTTAAGTGTGCATCCAGAACTTGGGGATCTTTACCAAGAAGGTTCTTACACATTCTGTCACACTTTGAACCCTTGAGGATGAACAGCTTCTAACAGAGCCCCCTCCCCCAATGAACACAGCCCCAGTTGGGATGAGTTGTGTAAGTGGAGTGGATCTTTCAGGTATGTGAGACCAAGTTGTTAAGGCTTCATATGCCAAAGACAAACCTTAAATGGAAGCAAACAGGCAGCCAGTGCAGTTGTCCCATAATAGGAATTGCATGAGATCTCCCAGTCACACTTGCATGTATTCAGCTGCATTCTGCTTCTAACTGCAGCTTCCAAACCATCTTCAAGGGACGCACCACATAAAATGCATTACAGTAATCCAGATGGAAGGTTACTAGGATACAGTTCCCTAGTCTTATCTTTCTGGTACAGTCCATATTTCCAGCTGCAGCTGGAAATAGGGACTCATTGCCAAATATGGCCTCAAGTGATAAAGCTGGATAAAGCTACAGATGTGCCCTTTCCAGGAAAGTATGACCCAAGTAAGACAGACTTCCACTCAATAACCCAGACCACAAAACCTTCCCATCTTGTCTGGATTCAGGTTTAATTTATTGGCCCTCATGTAGCCCATTACTACATCCAAGGCCATCCTCTCTTGATTCAGATGGAATGGAGACAAATCTGTGTATGATCAGCGTGCTGATCACTCCAACTGCCCTGATGACAGCTTCCTACAGCTTCATAAGGATGTTAAACTGGGTAAAAGATGGCGTATGGCGGGAAAAGAACAGATATATTTCCATGGTGCTGAACAGTGTCCTCCATTGCTTTGACTGGAACCTGTCCCCTAAGTAGCATAACCATGGTTCCTACCACACCCATAGCCAACTGTATCATAAACCAGGGAGAAGTTAAGGAGAATAACAGGGTTGCACTCTTCCTGTCTCTCTCTTCCCCACCACAAGTCATCAACCAATTTTGGTTCTAAATCTCAGCCTAAAGCCAGAAATGAATTCAGATAATGCCTACAGCAGTGCCACTGCTACCTTCTTGAGCACCTTGCCTATGGAGGGTATATTTGCAACTGGGTGATATTTTTTTGTTATTTAACAGTTCTGTGGCTGGGGCTGGTGAGATCCTCTTATGGAGGGAGCACACCACTAACGTTTTCAAGGCAGGTGGCAGCTCACCATCCCATAGTGAGGCATCATTAACCCAGCCTGTCAATTCCCTCAGTTAGTTTTTAATAAGCCACAATGATCAAGAATTGAGGAGGTACCTGGTTAGCTGATACAAGCAGGCTGTCCACATGCATCCCACAGATACAAGCAGCATCTCCACATCATCAACAACAATTAAAAACTGATTCTCTGGAGAATAGCCTGCTGGATCAGGCCAATGGCCCATCTAGTCCAGCATCCTGTTCTCACAGTGATCAATCAGGTACCTGTGAGGAAATAATAATAATAATAATAATAATAATAATAATAATAATAATAATAATAATGATGATTTATTATTTATACCCCGCCCATCTGGCTGGGTTTCCCCAGCCACTCTGGGCGGCTTCCAACAGAAAAATAAAATACAGTAATCTATTAAACATTAAAAGCCTCCCTAAACAGGGCTGCCTTCAGATGTCTTCTAAAAATCTGGTAGCTGTTTTTCTCTTTGACATCTGATGGGAGGGCGTTCCACAGGGTGGACACCACCACCGAGAAGGCCCTCTGCCTGGTTCCCTGCAACTTGGCTTCTCACAACGAGGGAACCGCCAGAAGGCCCTCGGTACTGGACCTCAGAACAATGGGGGTGGAGACGCTCCTTCAGGAGCAGAACATGAGTACAAGAGCACTTTCCCTTCCCATGGTTTCCAGCAAGCATTACTGCCTCCAACTGTGGAGGTAGAGCACAACCATCATGGCTAGTAGCCGTTGATAGCCCTCCATGAATTTGTCTAATCCTCTTTTAAGGCCTCCAAGTTGGTGGTCATCTCCCGGGGGAGTGAGTTCCATAGTTGCTGAATGAAGAAGTGCTTCCTTTTATCTGTCCTAAATCTTCCAACATTCAGCTTCATTGGATGTCCATGAGTTCTAGTGTTAAAGAGATGGGGCCGGAGCGGGGCACTTTTCTATATCACCTTCTCCATACCATGCATAATTTTATAACCTTCTATCATGTTGCCTTTATTAACCTTTTCTCTAAACTACAAAGTCCTTAATGCTGCAACCTTTCTTCATAAGGGTGTTGCTCCATCCATCCATCATTTTGGTGGCCCTTTTCTGAACATTTGCCAGCTCTGCAATATCCTTGAAATAGATTATTGTATTTTAATATTCAGTTGGAAGCCGCCCATAGTGGCTAGGGAAATCCAGCCAGATGGGTGGGGTATAAATAATAACTTAATAATAATAATAATCCTTTTTGAGATTAAGTGACTAGTAGTGTACACTATGCTGTCACACCATACACTATCCAAATGCTGTCCCACCACAGATTTGTATGAAAACATGATAATGGCAGTTTTAGTTTCAATTCCCCTCCTAATGATACCCAGCATGGAATTTGCCATTTTTATGACCATTGCACACTGGGCCCACATCTTCATCGAGCGATCTACTATGACTGCAATTACTATCTACTATGTAATTGTGGGACACACACAAATCTGAGCAATTTTATCTTCCAATTGTTTTCCCAAATTGTTACAGCAAGCTGCTGAGACCTGCAGGAATACTCCCCTGACACTGCAAACTGGGCAGAGATTTTCAACTTATTCCCCATTTGAAAAAAGCTCTTCTGTACAGCTATCTGAGGGTACAAGATTGGCATAGAACAGGCCAACTCCTGAGAGACCACAATCTACTTTCAAAATTATAATCTGGCAGTGATCTACCCCCGTTTTTCAGGGGTTCAGGTCAAAGTGGTTGACCTTTTTGGGGGGAGGTGAAGATCACTGGCCAGATAACAGCCTCTGTTTCTAAACTCCGGCTTGCCTTCTGAAACAATAGAGGGTGGCGCAGGGAGAGGGGGCGGGGGCAGAGCTGGAGCTGGAAGGGGGCCAGCGATTGACCACAATCTACAGAAACCTTGCAGGGATTACATCGTGATTGACGTGTTGGACATCCCTGGCATAGAAGTACATTTTGTTTGCATAACATTTTTTTACCTCTAGAAACTAGAGGCCCTACAAATGTTCTCCTGGGCACCTGTAAGAGGTCAGGACATACAGTAGTGACAGAAGCTTTAGCACCCAAGAACTGCAGTCTTTATTTTGGTAATTGTGCAGACAGTCTGATAGATTAGAGATTTCCCCCCTTTCTTATCTAGATAAATTCATCATGATTTAAGTAAATTAGGCAGGAGTGTTGTGTGTATTTCACTTTGAGGTTGTGGCTGTATTGTTTGAGTAAGAGACCAGACAAGCCACCACAAGAATTTTCTCTAATAACAGGTAGGTAGCCGTGTTGGTCTGGATCGAAGTAAAATAAAAAAATTCCTTCAGTAGCACCTTAAAGACCAACTAAGTTTTTATTTTGGTATGAGCTACCAAAATATCTGAAGAAGTATCTGAAGAAGTGTGCATGCACACGAAAGCTCATACCAAAATAAAAACTTAGTTGGTCTTTAAGGTGCTACTGAAGGAATTTTTTTATTTTACTTTCTCTAATAAGTTACCTAATTCACAGCTGAAGCTTTTTGCCTAGGCCTAGGGAATGAATACAAGGAAAATTTACATCTGGGTGTTTAGCCTTCCTGTTCAAAGATATATGCTGCCAATCACTTTGAATTAGTGGCATATGGTATTCAAAGCTTTTCAAAGAAAAGAGGGGGCGGGACTCTGTTTTGTCCTGGCCTCACTACCATGGAGGCCAATGGTAGAAAGCATGAAACATAATAAATCCATAAAGTACAATGTTCCATAAACTCTCTATGCAAAGAATACATGTAAGAAAAGAGAAAAACAGTGATTTTCTCACCAGGCACAACACAGCTTTGCCTAATTCCTTCCCCTCAGCTCCCCTGCTGAGACTCTGGCTGCCCAGAGTCATGCCAGAAGCCTAGCCAGTTCTATTCTTGTAAATCCAAGGCACCATGCCCAGGATGCCCATTTTCTATTTTTGTTCATCCGTACATTTCCCCCTTTCCCATTTTATCAGGTGAAATATATTAGCAGAAAAGTCAGAATTTCAACTTCCTTAGAATGCATATGAGGCTGATTATCCACTGTACCAAAACTGTGTGACTGGTTGCATTTAATGGGGGGAAAGTGTAACACAAAGGCCCCTTGGATGAAGGTTGCTTGGCTCTCTGGAAAATATTTTATATAAAACAAACTCAACAGGCTTGGGCATTTTTCTGTTGCCTTGTATTTCTCATACAGAGACAGTGAGCATACGGGATTGAACCGCAATAACACATTTTAGGTCTATAGCCACTGTGGTTGGTTGGATGGATAGATGGTGCTGCTGCTGTGGAAAACAGTAATAATCTGCTTTCATTCTTAAAGTGTTATATATTCATATAACTAATATTGTACATTTATTCATTTAACAAAATGTATATACTGCTTGATTGTAGTAAACCTCTAAACTGTTTAGCATAATTAAAATGAGCCTCAAACTTTGCTTATGAGCTTCATGGTGCATCTGGATGAAATTGGGGAGCCAGGATGCTGTGCTAGATGGACACCTGACCTGATCCAGTCCTGTTGCATCCAGACTGGTGAGGGCTCATCATCAAGCCTACCTAGTGGCAGTGAAGGCAGCAAAGAAGGCATACGTTGTTGCCTCCATTGCACCACCATTACAGCTTTTCTGGGTAGTGCAGGGCCTGTTGCAGACAGCTTCTTCCCTTCTGAACCAACACAGATCCTGAGATCATCATCTGAGACCTTTCTTCATGTGCTTCCTCCACAAGAGGTCCAGAGAGTGGCAACAGAAGAACAGTGTTTTTCTGCAGCGGCTCCCTGTTTGTGGAATGTTCCCCCCAGGGAGGCTTGCCCAGCACCTTCATTTCATATCTTTAGTCATCAGGTGAAAACATTTCTCTATAACCAACCCTTTCGGTGATTAACATTCTATGGCCTTTTAAATGTGTTTGCGGAAAGGGGGGATGTTATTGGTTTGTTTTTGTTTTAATGTGTACCATATGTTCTCATTGTGTATATTTCTGATGTGAATCTCCCTAAAATCTTCAAAAGAAGGTTGGTATACAAATTTAATTAGTTAGTTAGTTATGATAATAATATTTAAATACAGTCATACCTTGGTTTAAGTACGCTTTGGTTTGAGTACTTTCAGTTTAAGTACTCCGCGGACCCATCTGGAACAGATTAATCCACTTTCCATTACTTTCAATGGGAAAGTTCGCTTCAGGTTAAGTACGCTTCAGTTTAAGTACTCCGTGGACCGTCTGGAACGAGTTAATCCACTTTCCATTACTTTCAATGGGAAAGTTTGCTTCAGGCTAAGTATGCTTCAGGTTAAGTACAGATTTCCAGAACCAATTGTGTACTTAAACCGAGGTACCACTGTAGACGCTCCCCACCACTTTTAAAGAAAACATGGCTTATTTCTGGTTTGCTGCATTTAGTTTTTTACTAACCTGTGAATACACCTCATTGATTCAAAAAAATTGGGCATGCCCTAATAATGTCCTCAAAAGGCTTCACAAAGCATAGAGATAAGATCTTAGACAAACCCACTTCTAGAATAGTTCTTTCTGCCCAACACTCTCCCTGGTCCTCAGGACTAGAATTCTGTGCAACTTCCCCCCAATTAGAAACAAACATGCAATATATTCATCTGAATTCAAAAGATTAGCACTTTGGAAGCCTGACAGTGTGTTTGCCTCATTTTCCACAAGTGTACCCATTTTGGATGAAGTAGCTGCAGCATTACATTTCCCATGGGCTTGGAGTACACTGAATTTTCCTGGGAAAGGGTTTCTTTAATAGAGCTTTCCAGCATGTAGAGCTGTAACACACTCCTGAATAGCAAGAGGTTTAATCACTGCCAACGTTTCATGGAAAAGAATGTACCAGAGTACTTACTGCATTGTTTCATGGTTTGGAGAAGCTAAAGAACAAATTCAGCTTATTTGGGAAAGTCTTGTTGTGTCTGTTAACTATTTTAGAGCAGTATGCAAGGTGTCTGTTAATCTGGGGACGAGGTCTTTAGAGTTTATTTCTCCTATTGCACCACTTGAAACAGCATTTTTAAAGAAAAAAACACTTGAGGTAATACATGCTTTATCTGACCCAGTTGGGTTCTAAACAATTTTATAGCAAGACTCTTTTTTTAATGCTTAACCTGTGTTCTATCCACAGCAGCCATTGAACAAAACAGTTTCCCTCTCATATGAAAAGCTGTGACTACCTAAAATTGAGCGTGACAAGAAATAAAATCTTCATACAATATGAATTAGGTATCAGTGGACTGCTAATAAATTTCAAACTGAAAATAAGTAAGGGATTTATAACAGTCCTAGGAAATTAAGTAACCTGCTTAAAAGGAAGAGGGATAATATCCCAGTCACTACTAGCAAAATGTTACTCTCCCCACCACCAAGAATGCCATACGGGAGCTTGCCAGATGTTTTGAATTACAGGTCCTGGGGCTGAGGGGTGCTGTATTCCAAAATATCATCAGGTTGACAAAGGCTGCCATATGAGTGGTCCATAAACTAAGGTGTACAGCATATCCTCTGGCTGGCTATGTTACAATTTTACCTAAAAATAACAGAATAAAATCATTCAGTGTTACACTGGCATCAGCCCTGGCCAGGCCCTTTTTGAAGAAAAATAAAAATTAGAGACTGGTACTCAAATCCTGATAAATTTCAAAACACCTATTCCTCTCCTTCTGTACTGACGTTGAGATGAACTTTCTATATAGTAATATTTATTTGAAATACTCTTTTGAAACTGCAAAGAAGTAGAAATCATAACCAATGAACCAAATTCTTACATAAGAGGTACTTCCTACTAAACTAGTAAAGGTAAAGGGACCCCTGACCATTAGGTCCAGTCGTGACCGACTCTGGGGTTGCGGCACTCATTTTGGGTTATTGGCCAAGGGAGCTGCGTACAGCTCCAGGGTCATGTGGCCAGCATGACAAAGCCGCTTCTGGTGAACCAGAGCAACGCATAGAAACACAGTTTACCTTCCCGCTTGGAGCAGTACCAGTACCTATTTATCTACTTGCACTTTGATGTGCTTTTGAACTGCTAGGTTGACAAGAGCTGGGACCGAGCAACGGGAGCTCACCCCGTCGCAGGGATTCAAACTGCCGACCTTCTGATCGGCAAGCCCTAGGCTCTGTGGTTTAACCCACAACACCACCTGTAGAGACATATATTTGTTGAATATACTATTTTGGAAAAAAATGAAAAGGAGCAGCTCAGGGACTGAGGGGATCACACTACTAATTTCACAAACACACGCATAGTGATGCTGTTGTTGCCTAACAACAAGGAACATTCCCCAGTTCTAGGGAAACTATCCAAGCTGGCTGCCTCACACTGTCTCTTGCAGATGCACGTTCAGCACAAACATGCACTCACCATACACACAGCCCCCCCCCCCCGAGAGAGAGTATATTATCTATATATCTATGTACATTGGTACCTTGGTTTAAGAACAGCTTAGTTTATGAACAACTTGGATTAAGAACGCTGCAAACCTGGAAGTGAACTTTGCCTTGGAATAAGAACATGTCTCACTTCCTGTTGAGTGTGTTCCATTTGTAAATTGAGTCCTCCGCTGCTATGGGAAAGCACACCTTGGTTTAAGAACGCTTTGGTGTAATAACGGACCTCCGGAACGGGTTAAATTCGTAAACCAAGGTACCACTGTATATCTCACAGCACAAATATATTTCTCTCTCTCTCTCTCTCTCTCTCTCTCTCTCTCTCTCTCTCTTCTCTTCTCTTCTCTTCTCTTCTCTTCTCTTTCTCTCTCTCCCTCCCCAAGTGCATCTCACAGATACACACAGACTACACAGACTTCCTTCCCCTTTCTCTTTCATATGTCCACCACACATACCTACAGACCTATTCGCCTACATATTCCCTCTTTTGCGCATACATGTGCACACACACCCTCTCTTTCTCTCACATGCATGTACACACAAAGACAACACACATATTCCTCCTTCTCTCTCTCTTCTGGACACACAGACAGCATATTGAGTGAACACGCATACACTACATCCAATTAAGAAGCAACTAACAAGCAAGGCAAATGGGATGATCCCTGATGTGCCTTCCTCCTCTGCAACTATAAAAACAGCCCCTACACAGGGAGAAAGTAACACCTGCAGCTGACTGGCAGGCAACAACACTTGGAACCTGCAGGGACATCCCTGTCATTCCCCCCCCTGCTTTTTAAAACAAGCCCCTACATGGAGTGAAGGAATCTCCCACAGCCAGCAAGGGACTGAGAGTTTCCTTCCTCCCCCCACTCCAAACAGACCAGAGTTTCTAAGGAGAGATGCAGGTCTTTTTTTCCTCTTTTTTTTGGGATAGGCTGTCACTCAAAGTAAAATTAAAAAGTACCAGTATGGAGTAGCAGGGCATACTGAGGGGTGGGCAGCCCTGGGCCTGGTTTTTTCAGAAGCCCTGAGCTCCTTTGGGAGAAAGGGTGGGATATTAATTTCACTAATAATTAATAAATATGGAAAGCCCATTTAGGAGCATAGAAAGGAGAAAAAAATTAAGGGCTCACAGATTCCATACTTTTCTGGGTATCAATTCAGGTTCCTTCTCTCATAAATTAATCAGAACTTCCACTACACCTGTACTTGGAGCAAACAGAAAAGCGTTTCATGTACAAGGCATCTTCCCCACAATATAAAGTAAACGCAGGCAGCTCCCATGCAAACATATTTTAAATACGCTTCATATTTCCTGTTTCACAGCAGCCCAAGGCACTGTTAAACCAAACAAAGCCAGAGGAGCATAGACTGGCATGCAAATCAGGAATTCCCCTGGACTGAATCTTACCTGGGCCATAAATTCACTGAGGTTGCAATTCTAAACCCACTTATCAAGGAGTAAGTCCCACTCAGCACAATGGGTTTTACCCCTGACTAAATGTGCACAGGACTGCAGTGTCTCTGGCCTTAGGCAAGCCATTCTCTCTCAGTACCTCATCTATAATATGAGGAATAATAACGTTATAGGGCCGTTGTAAGGATTAAAGCTTAATAATGCATGTGAAGGGCTTTAAACTCCATACATGTGTTAATTATGGTTGTTCTCATTATAATGTCTTAGGGGTGGTATTTTATAACAACAATGCTATGTGTAAAATTCAATATACAGTATTGCCTACTATTCTCAGAGATCAGAGTAAAGCTGTAACTGCTCTCTTAAAATTCAATAATAAGGCAGCTTAGTCTGGGCAGCTTCTTTGGGGACAGAATTCTATAACTGTGGTGTAACTACTGCAAAAGCCCAGCTCTGAGCTTCTGAACAATAAACCATTCTCTTGAATGGTACTTAAGAGCTAGGGAAGAGCGGATTTCCTTCCATTCTGTTCCATTCCATTATTGTTTATCCGATACTCTCTGCTCTGTCTTCCACTCGTGAACTCAAGTTTAACTGGGAGAATCAAAGTTAATTCTGCTATTGGAACAGACACTATTTGCCACAGTTTTCAGTTCACCCATTTTACTTTATTTCTCCAAACACACATTGCTGATTTCCAGTTGATAAACAATGCATAATATTCTTCAATGCACTAATACTATTTTGTGCAGTGTTGCTGATATACATGTATGTACTTCATGCCAAATGGAAGTCCTTGCAAACTAAATCTTGATACAGTTTTCTACTTACTATCTAAGATGGTTTTGCGACTGCACTTGTGTTTTTTTCTGAAAAATTATGAAAGAAAGAATATTGATGCAGTCATGCATACAATTACATTAAGACCGCTTTTAAAGTTTTATCATAGTGGTGCATAATGGGGAGGAGGACAGAACTGACAGAACATTGTGACAAATTCTACAGACACAGCTCTGTACAAAATTCAGAACCAAAAGAGAACAACCAATAATTCTTAGAATATCAGTTCCACTTCAGAAAGAAGTACATGTAATCTGGGAAACTCAGAAAGAAATAAGGATGAAGATAATTTCAGAAGCATCTCTGTTTAAAGGAGAGCCTCTTCCACAAATCTCACTGCTGAGAGGTGGATGGACATTCACCGAAGTATGCTAAACCCTACCGAGGCTCTTCCCAAACAAGATTCAAAATTTGGAAAAGAAAGCTATGGTGTAGATTACTGGTTCAAGTAGTCTTGATCTCCAGCACTTTTTGCACATCAAGTCTTTCTTTTAAACATTTTTAAATGATAGATGCATCTTCAATAATAGCAACTGTATGAATGACTTACAAAGTAAATACACTGTATATTCCTGTGTATAAGACTACTTTTTAATCCAGGAAAATCTTCTCAAAAGTCAGGAGTCGTAGTCGGGGGTCGTCTTATATACCGGATCGTATTTCTTATACGGCGAGTATATCCCAAACTCTATATTTTAACTGGAAAAGTTGGGGGTCGTCTTATACGCCCAGTCGTCTTATACGCCGGAATATATGATAGTTGCTGCCGGGTCCACCTGGATTGAGCCCTCTGACATTGGGAGTAGGGAGCTTTAATCCTTTGATTCCTGCTGAGCTACTGATCCAGATTAGCAGTTGCACCCGCTATTTGCACTGCCATTCACACAATATTAGGACCACAGTGAAAAGCAAAATCTTGTAGCCAAGTAGTTCCCAATTAGCTAATTACCATGGACCCATTATTTTTCAAAAGCCAAGCCACGGACCATCTACTTTTGAACATTTTGATAACTCTATGGTAGTTACCTCTGCAAAGCAATTTTTGGAACAAAATGTGGGGTAGCCCCCAATAATCAAAGGATCTTAGGTATACTAAAACAAAAAACAAAAAAAACCACAACCAACTAGGGCTGAGCAATACCTGGTTTTCAGTATCATGATATATCAGCAGCTAAACATCACAATATTCTGATATATGACAATGTCTGAAATTGTAGCCTATTTGTAGTCTCTATCTGGTGCTTCTCCCACATGCTAGCTATTTACTTTTCTAAAAACTAAACACAATTAATGATTGTGTGAACTGAGTCTCACTTAGTTTGATTCTGATTGGCACTATAGTCTTGGTAAGCAGCAAGGAATTGAAAATGTGACCCTATTCAAAATGCATGAATCCTGGCTTGCAAAGTCACATTTGTGCCCCCAGAAGAAATTCTGGGCAGAATATCCCAAGTAGTTCCCAGTAGTTGATGTTAACGGGAATGAAAAGCATTGTGCTCAGTTCTGATAAATATAGCACTTCATAAAGATTTCTGTGACCTTCCTTTGTCAATTACCAGAATGTAATACTTAAAAACTGAACTACCCTCATAGCTAAGGTCATTCTCACCATCTTGCATCCTCCTAAGGGAAGGATTTGCTAGTTTAATTTTTTTCCCTTTAAAAGACTCAAGCATTAGAATTGGTCTTTGTTTCACTGAACCCTTATTGAAGATTCATTGCATTTGCATGAGCGCAAAGTGTTTTCTGGACTCATAATTCATTAAAATTGGCATTTCGCTCACTCTGTTCTGCATCACTGGTACCCAAAGCCTAAATGCATTGGTTGTAATTATGTCTCACATATTCCAATAGTGTTTTTAGGACTACAGTCTCAGATTGCCTTGCCACTGCTGCCAAAATCTGCAGTTGTTTTTCTCCAAGCCTGGAGAAATATAGTAAGAAGAAACTTCCTTAGAGAATTTCATGAGCACAAATTTGATATTCCAAGGTCTTCTATTGTGTTTTCTTTTAAATTCAAAATGTAAGAAAGCTATTTTCAGGCCATGCATGTTGGCATTTGTTCAGAAGGCAGAAGCCTACTTTCATAATTTTTTCTCCAAATTTTCAATGAGAGATTTGATTCCTTTAGGTATAATCCTGTACCGATTACCCACTGGTCCATCCTCCTGCCAATCATCTGGTTTCATTACCTCAGGTGATTGGCAGGTCAGTTGTTCCACCTTCTATGTTGGCCTGTAAAAGGGGAGGAAGATTCTTCACAAAGCAGTACCAATCTAGAAGTTACCAAGACCTGAACCACTATGTCCAAGCTATCCCTGACCATGAATGGTCATAGCAGATACACTAGCTGAAGCCGGAAGAAAACAGTCTTAGCCTCTGTGTCTCCAGTGATGTGGGACAGATCTAAGAGTATTTCCAAGCTATATATCTGCTCCTTCACGTGGAGTGCAACTCCATAAAGAACAGGCAAACTACCAGTTTCTTAAATGCAGCCAGTTTAGTGCTCTGGTTTGTCAAATATTTGCCAGAAATTGCTTGAGCCATCTAATTTGCCAAATAATCAGCTCCTGTCACTTTCATTAAAACTTCATCTAGTGTCGAAGTACATATTTTTCTTGGGTAGTTCCATTATGCTGTCAAAGATCTACACAGATGCATATTATTTCTCCATTTTCTTGATGACTGTGACCACACTGTTGCACAACACAAAGTACTAGGCAATTCCTTTAATTATGCCATGTTTCTTAGCTCCGTTTTGATCTTGTGATGTAAGGGAATGGACTTTTATGTGAAGTGTGAAGTGTGATTTTGAGTCACACCATTTATTTAAAGGAGATATTGCTCTTAACACTTCATCTTGAGTTGCACTCCATAGAAAACAGGAGGAGAAAGAGTCTTTATTGTAATAACCCACTTCATTCATTTTAATAAGTTAAACTTATGCATATTAATCAAGTATTGGGTTTTATAACAGCTAATAGCCCTAGATATAATGCATTCCTATACAATCCTTCCTGAAAGAAAAATACATCATATAAAACAGGACACAAGAAATACGTGGAATAATTGCACGGAACTGAACAACAGTATCTGTTTTAATCTTAAAAATCACTACAGCATTCCTAGGCAGCACCAATAAATAGAGTTCCTTTAAGAGTCAAAGTAAGAACCACATCTCACTAGTAATTCTATTAATTAAAGTTTAATTACCCTTGAGTAAACATTTCTACGTTTAGACATGTCAAGATTCAGCACATATTTTTACCAATTTTTCAATAAACTAATTACTAACATCCATTAACCTATTTTGCTTTCAATGTATAATTAACTACCCAGTTGTAATTCAAAAGCATTAGGCAGCAAAAGAACAAAATAGTGTTGATAGCGATAAATGCAAATGCCACAGGCTGTCTCAGGTGCTGGTGAATTTTGCCATCATTGGGCATATTTTAAGCTGACGACGTTTGACAGACCTCTGTAAGCAATGTGGCAGTTGCATTCTGCATTTAACAGCCTGCATTGTGCAGGATATAGTCTCCAAAGTTCCTCCTAACTATGATTCTATAGCACTCTTTTTGAATCATGCCAAATTTGCCAAAATGAGATCTGACTAAAGCTGGAATCTTTAATCAAAAAATCATGGAACCCTTTTCTCCTGCAACAATATCACTTGAAGGATGCTGTGTTGTGTCATGGTGTCCCTCCACAAAGGTGCTGTGGAGTGTATTAGGAGTGTAACTTGCCATAACAGCAAAAAAGAAAAATGGGGGCAATGTTGTCTATACTATCAGGCATTCCAATTGTAAGTGCCTCCCAAAATTGAAGTCAATTTTTGCCAGTCATTCTGAAACCATCCAAAAATGTCTCCTCGTTTTTGTTACAAGATATAAAAGTAAGGAGTCACTTTTCACCACGTCCAGACAAGACACTCTGTGTCCTTGTATATAATCCCCCAAGGCACCTGCCATCATTCCTAATTACCAAACAGAAATAATGAAGAAATCCGTGGTAAATGAATATTTTAAAAATCCCAAGGAAAGATGTATTCCAGGATGCATATTTTGGTTTAAATGTTTGCATTATATGTTTTGCAAAATATTTTTTCTGCCATGTTTGCTCAAAATTCATTTGGAAAGTTCTGCTTTTGCAGGTAGCATAATGTCTAGGGTGCATCATAGAAACACATGATGCAGATTCCTCAAACTATTTAAAATTTTCTGGATTGATGCCTTATTATAACTCAAAACCTTGCCTAGTATCAAAGAGAAGGTGGTTCAGCCGTGTTCAGTGCTTCCAAATAAAACCAAGCAAAGCTTGTGGTTTCGAGGCAGAACCCGGAGAAAAACTTGTGTTCATCCAAATGAAAGAATGTTTTCACACGGCCTTCTGTGAACTGAACACAAACCGACGAGTCTGGCACAGCAAAATGTTCTTCAAGTTGAGCACAAAAAAGGTCCAGTCCAGAGAGGAACTGAATAAGTGTGTGGGTGCTAAGTGCACCAGAATCAGGCCCAAACATGCTAATGACTTTTCCTAGGATTGTGGGGATTAATAACAATGTGTCTCCTGCAGTTATTTGCAACCTGAATAAAGCAGGAAAAACTCTTTTTGACTTTGTCAAGTTTTTTTTTTAACCTTTTCCTTCTACAGAGCATAGCTCATTTTCCTTTGAGAAAATGTTTTTCTCACTGGGCTTTACTTGAAAACACGAGGGATATGCCACCTCTTCCACTGAATGACAGGCTAACAACTAGGTCTTCTTTAGCAGAGGTCTGGGTTGTTACTTGCCTAACAAAGGAAACTATTGAGGTGGAAATAACTTCACCACCCTGTCACCTCTGTTTACCCAAATCCTTTTCTAAGAAGCAGCAAGCTGTATTTCTAAACCATGGTAAAAGACTTGAACAGAGCCAGTAAGCAAAAATTACATCAATGGGTTCCCTCAGCTGCACCCTTCTCATTTGATAGAAGATGATCTTCCCTGCTATGAAGGTTTAGTTGTCAAGTAAGTCTCGTTCCCATTCTATATAACATGTACATTTCAACTGTTTCCAGCCTTTGGATCAATAAACCACCATCTTGGCTTGGATACATCAAGGAACTTCCACCACTATAGTTATAGCATAACCAACATCACACAACAGCCCTGCAGTACCACAGCTTATCAGAGATGAAGTTTCATACAGAGGCATGGGGTTATTTTTTACATTTTGTGGCCTGCAAATTCAGACACTTGCTTTCATTCCCCGTGCAACTAAGGGATCCCTAAAAATATACAGTCGTAGCTTGGTTTTCAAACAGCTTAGTTCTCAAACGTTTTGGCTCCCAAACGCCACGAACCCGGAAGTGACTGTTTCGGTTTGCGAAATATTTTTGGAAGCTGAACATCTGATAGGGCTTCTGATTGGCTACAGGAGCTTCCTGCAGCCAATCAGAAGCCACACTTTGGTTTCCATCTCTCTCTCTCTCTGACTCCATTCGTTGAGGAAGCAACATCTTCTTAGTCTGATATGCTCTCTTGGCTTCCAACCAAGAGAGGACAAAGGCGCTATCTCCTTATGGGGTAGTTTCCAGGTATATTACTTTTGTAACTTAAGTCTGCCTTCTAGAATCCATTTGTGAACAAAATGAGTGAGTGAGTAAACTCTTTTTATACTTTTATAGAACACTGTTCTGTGTCTATCTTTTTATGAGGGACTAAAGGGGTGGCGCTGTTGGATAAACCACAGAGCCTAGGGCTTGCCGATCAGAAGGTCGGCGGTTCGAATCCCCACAACGGGGTGAGCTCCCATTGCTTGGTCCCAGCTCCTGCCAACCTAGCAGTTCGAAAGCACATCAAAGTGCAAGTAGATAAATAGGTACCATTCCAGCGAGAAGGTAAACAGCATTTCCGTGTGCTGCTCTGGTCCACCAGAAGCGGCTTTGTCATGCTGGTCACATGACCTGGAAGCTGTATGCCGGCTCCCTCGGCCAATAACACAAGATGAGCACCGCAACCCCAGAGTCGGTCATGACTGGACCTAATGGTCAGGGGGTCCCTGTACCTTACTGCAGAATTTTAGTAGAAATACAGCATTTACACTTTTAAAAGGAAAGACTCAGGTTCCTCTCTGATCTCTCTCAGTGTTTGTGTGTGTGTGTGTGTGTGTGTGTGTGTGTGTGTGTGTGTGTGTGTGCAGCTGGCCTCTGAGCACATCTATACTCCACCACATGCTCCTTTTTAATTTTGTTGCTTTGAACACTTATGTCTACTGAGCACAGCATGACTGATGGGGTTAAAAAACACAAGAGAACCTGCTCAACATTTGCTGAAATGAAAGCTTGGATTTCTCATCAATCATTTAAAAACAAGTCTTAGCGGCTTGTGCACACAAATTATTCCTCTTCTGAGGCACAGTTCTGCACCAAACAAATGCTTCAATGCTTCAGGTTTTTCACAGGATAGTTATTTTGTACAAATAAATTGCCCAGATAGCAAGGAAATTGGCTTAGCATAAATTATTTTTTATTACTTAAAATTTGGTAAGTTGTCATTTACCAGAATCATTGCCCACACTCCTACTTGGACTGAATGATTAATATTTGGATTCTAGGAAGTGGAAATGCCCAGACGCATGTGGTTGTGTCCAATGGTGCACAATCAGCATTCTACTCTCACAACGTAACATCTCTCTTTCTGCACACCCCCAAAATCTGCTTTGGAGTGTACCTGGACCCTCTACAGCAAGGGAGAAAAGGCAAGTTTCATTGCATAAGCAGAGGTCTGTTATGTGAATGGAGCAAGAGTGGTGGATACAATTCATGGTTAAGAGAGTTATTATCAGGTCGCAGTTATTCAGGATGAACAATGCAACATCTCAGAAGCACCAATGAAATTAATCAATTTTCAAGGTTAAGCCACGGATGATGTCCAGTTATGCAAGTTTTTTTTATATAAAAAAACAACAACACGGGAAAAACAGTAATTGTTGGGGAAACAATAGACTGCTTTGCCTTCCCAAAGATGACCAGGCACAAGCTCCTGGGTTATGTACAGTTATGGCAGAAAGGAATAGAGAAACTCCACTCAACACATTTGACCATGCAAATTTTGTGTCTCTGCATTTTAGATGCAATTACTCCCTACAAACGCTGTAGCAGCAGATGGCCAGAAATATAAACACACATGAAGAGAACTCCTGTGCTTCCTTCTCCTAATGCTTAGAAACGCAGGGGAAAATTCACTAGATATTTTTGTGAACATCTTTCAGCCAGCATAGTTAGCACAGAAAAACATAGCCAAAGAAACATTGAAGCACTGGGAGCAAAACAAGCAAAGGAACACTCTCCCGCACCCTCGCCAAGTATTCATCACTAAAATGAGAACACAACTGGAATATAACCTTAGCCAAAAACCAAAGTAAGGGCAATAAATTTCCTAAACATCAGGAAATGCTCAGATAAGGTATTATGTACGATATGCCATCTCCTACACATTGATAATATTTGGCTGAGATTAGCAGTCCCTTCCAACAGAAATCGAAGTTTCAGGGCCATACTCAGGAAAGTCTTGCAATGAACTCTTACAGATACTGTAATATTCAAATGAAAACATTCCCATCCTCTTAACACACAAGCATACACATACTGTATACACAAAATACTAACCATCATGTGCAGAACAAAGTTTGACTTTAATGAGATGTGCTTTCAAGTAAATGTGTCTGGATTGCACATATTCATTCCCATAGAAAAATATTTTTTTATTTCCTATTATTACGGAAGAGTTATTGGTGTCACCTAAGTGAATTTTATGTAAAAACAGTTTGCTGCTGAAATTCTCACGTTGCCATAAACCTACATTTAGCTATTATTGTTTGCTCCACACCTTTCATTTGAAGAGAGTTAATATTGTAATTAGTTTAGAATAAAAGTTTAACTATACTTACTCCCAAAATTCCATGACTGGAGAAGTAGCATTCTGCAAATATTCTTGAGAACAGTTGGTCATATTAATTTTTTGAAATTCTACACAGTGTTCTATAAAAGAATGAAAAACAATAATGCTGTGATGTTAAAACTTACAAGTTCACTTTGAATATGTTAAGATCATGGCCACAGAGATCTGAAAACAAGATTCAGTCACATGCTTTGATTACTAATTCATACTGGTTGTCCTCAGAAAGGTCTTCACTAGCTGCTTTTGGTTTGTCCTGTTACAACTGCAACAGCCAGACCAGTTGGAGGCAGCAGAAATAGGATAATTTCCTCTGATTGCTAGGGAGTTTAATCATGCATTGTGCTTGATTCAGTTGACCGCAATTCAATTCCTAATGCCTATCACTGGCTTGGGAATCTCTTTCTACCAGAGGAAAGGTGGACTTAATATGGCAAGTGACAAAGCTACCATTTGGCACACTGTTATCTCTGGCATGAGAGAAATGGTAGAAAGAGATCAAAGCAATTCTCCATTATTGAGTTGACACTTACTATTTGGACAGCATTGAATATTGGCTAGGCTTTCCTAAACAGATGCCAAAAAGGACACTGAAGCACTATCATTTCTGATGGACTTGATACTAGACTTTTAATTTACCTAAACATCAATAGATTCAAGTAAGAGTCCCAAACTGTTAAAATGAATAAAAGAATGAGGATGAAAGAGTACAATTCTACTAAAAATTCATTAGATGAGGAATATGAAAATAAAACCCTTACCATTTAAGAATTTATTATTTCCCTTTCAAGTGGGATGAACTAATTCAACGTGCCCTTATACATCACCAAATAAAAGAGGTTATTGGTTTGTAGTTTATAAGAGAATTAATATTTGCCAAAGGTTAGTGTGAGGGGCTTTCCACTGGACTCAACAAAAAGAACCCACAAAAAATTGAAGGGGTAGGACTGGAAGTATAAACAGATTGGCAACCCTTCCACACCTTTTGTGTTAGTGCACACATGTGACCCTTTCTTAATCTCTGCCTCCATATACACACTTGCACACACTTTTCATTGCAATGTTTAATGATTCACAATAGTATGCAAATGTGTCCATCTGTTGATGGAAAGCTGTTTTATCCAGCAGTAGCTGTCTTAAAGTTTACAGTGAGCTCAGATGTAAGTTTTTAAAATAAAATTAATAATAATAATGATAATGATAATAATAATAAAGACTAAATGCCATTACATAAGAGGTAAAAAAAAACCCCTACATATACCCTCTCTATGTTTAGTTTGCAAAGTTTTAATAAACAGTTAAGGAACATATTGTACCACCACTTTTCAAACCAGTGTGTTTTAGAAGGTAAGATTTTCGAAAATTAATACATGCTTTTTAAACCAGACTCTTTAATTCATGAAGCAAAATGATGTATGGGGGAAGATTTGAAGGCATTACTTTTATTATTGGAATAATCAACATTAATTATTGGAATTCATCCCTTTATTCTTACATCATGTGATGCAAATCTGAATTATGCTAATTTTCACCATTATCTTGTTTGGCCCCATAATCATTTAAATATTAAATCACTCTGCTGCTCTTTTAACACATTCATACAGATTGTATGTTCATTGTGCCCATACCTGTATTCCATTCATGCCCACAGGTTGCCCAGGGGAGCTCTGTTGTAAAGCAGTTAAACAAATAGAAGATGGCCCATGCTAAAATGATGATGTAGTAAACATTCAAATGTGCCTCAATAACCTGGGTAGCATATCCGATACCTGCAAAGTACAAATACAGGAACTTGTTTCAGCATTGTTAAAGGAACAAGGAACGAGAGTCAGAAAGCAGTTTTTGTTCAGATTCTAAGTTTGTCACTTGTTAAAAAGAAAATCCTGAAAATATAAATGTAAGGGCTGTAAGGGAAGAACTGGTCATGGGGGGAGCAGTCTTTGAATATATGTGACAAATTGGGCATTGTAATGAAATAAGGCCAAGGCTGAGAACAGCAGGGCTATGCAATGGGTTCAAATGTAAGTAAAGCATGTTAAAGTGTTGGAAAAATGATTTTAGAGGTCCTGTTTCAATGTATAGAGAAGAGGAAACATTCTAAGTTTACAACAAAGCATTTAACATTTAACTTTTAATAAAGCATTTAACTTTTTCCTAAATTCTCCAGATATTTTGCATGCATTATCTGGCTAATGGTTACCTGTAAGGTGATCTGGTATCATTAACTTTTGCACTGTATCATTATCCCCATACTATAGACTGGGTGGGATAAAGCTACGGTTATTCAATGAGTTCATGGCTAAAGTGGATTTGAACTGAGGATTCCTGAGTTTTCTGGTCCTCTGATGTGCTGCACTGGTCAGGAATTGGCATGATTTGCTAACTAAGTTCTGAAAGCATCAGTAAGAAAGGTGTGTAGAATGGCTGGTGCAATGTTTTTGTTGTTGAAGGAAGCAGTAAAAAAATATGTTTGCTCCATTTGTAAGATATTTTCAAAACTCATGAATGTTTTGTGTGTGCACATGCATAGATAGACGCATACATGTTTATATATGGGAAACAAGATATAATTTGACGTGTACCTTCAAACAGTGGACAAACTTTCCTCCAACATGTAATGCCTCCTTCGCTAGTGAACTGTCCCAAGGCAGTTTCCAGGAAAAACACTGGTATTCCACAGCAAATAAAGAAAATCACATAGGGTATGAGAAAAGCACCTAAAAGCAAGGATTGGATATGTATTATTTTGCTTGATCCAGGTCCTTAAAGATAAGTAATAAGTTTAATTTCATGCATAAATTATTTATACAAGACTACCGTACATAGCATCACTTTATTGTCTTATCTCAAACAACACTCTGGGCTCATCCACCCTTGACCTTGTACCATGCCTAGAAAGCATGGGTCTGAGTGGTTTCCCCCTTGCCCCACTCCTTCCCAATGGAAAAACCTCTCTATAGTGATAGATTGGAAAAAATGGCAATCTGGGAGAAACCTGAATTGCTGTTTGCTTTGATTGAGCGCTGAAGAGCAGTTTCCTCCAGGGGAAAGCAACAGGACAAGAGCAAGTATGGATGAGCCTCTGTCTTGAATCATTGATATAGCAAAGGAATATTCATGCGGGTAAAGATGCATAGCTCTGGCCCCTGAATTTTCAAAATTGATTTTTAAATGCCAACAATTTGTTCTACCAATAAGCTTAATATTATCCAATACATATTTCAGGCTGACTTTTACTTACACCTGAGTCACAGATTTAACATACTCTGGGACATGTACCCATGGTCTCTAAAAATTTATTATAAATACGAGCTATAATAATCTTGTGCATGTGAGTATTAAACCCACTCACAAAACAAAGGCATTCACACACTATGGATAAAAAACTACTATATTATCAATATTTGCAACCAGAAATATCAATAGAACTGACATTCCCAGTTAAATGCTTGGATGTTATTGACTTGGACCTGGTGTAGAGCACACAGTGCTAATGATGCAGTTAGGCAATCATAGATCCTGGACTTGATTGGGGGGGGAGGTTGGGGGGGACCTCCTTAGATGGCATTCTGTCTTCACTTCAAAATGCGGTAAGCCAGTCCTGCTGAGTTTGGGGGCCCTTGACTTCTGTCCTAAAGCCCTGACTTGATGGCACTACTGTACAACGCTTATGCCATTGGGACATGACTCAAAATGACCTCTCTGTGGCAAGATACCTGCCAAGCCGAAGACATTTAGAAGCATTTACTGCATGGATTCTCAACCCGTCATGTGTGCCTCCACATACCCTTCAGTCATTACAAGGAATGTAGAAAGTGGGCATGGAGACCCAAATCATTAAGGCTACAGTTCATTTCATAAGTGTTCCTATTACGGGTCAAGCATTGATCAGTCACCATATGGACTATATTTGCTGCAGCACCAATGGCAAATGTAACAAGAGAAGATACTTGAACAGTAAACAAAATGTGTAGCATGGAAAATCTAACTAGTAAATGTATAACTTTTATGGTCTGGTTACATTGTATTGCACTTCACTTTGAATTACTTCTTTTTTTGCTTTTTATGCATTGCATTTTACTATTACAGTCGTACCTCGGAAGTCGAACAGAATCTGTTCTGGAAGTCCATTTGACTTCTGAAATGTTTGACTGGGGAAGCCCCGTTGGACGTTGGATCACTTCCAGTTTTCAATCGTTCGGGAGCCGGAATGTTCAACTCCCAAGGTGTTTGGGAGCCAAGGTACAACTGTATTTGTAAATTGCTTAGAGACTAGTAAAGTGACTAATTACCTAAACAAATGATACTAATAATAGTTCCAACTGCATAGTTCTAAGCTATTTTAACTTTAATTTGTCTATACTTTTTTAAGCAACTAAACTTAACTGGTGAAACTAACAGTTAAATATTCTTGTTTTGCCTTCCATTCATGCAGCACACCAAAGCATATACTATGCTATTACTTAGCCCTGAAAATATAGCAGGTTTCCTTAAATAAGTTTGCAAACAAAATTATTTTATTTGGATAGTAAATAGGATCACAGTAATAGACATTCACTAAAAAGGGGGAGACAAACAGTGAAAGCTGAATATTTTTCATGTGTCATTAAGTAGTTTGGTAAAGTCTAGAAAATATTGCTGGGTTGGTTCTAGAGAGCAAGTGGCATGCAGAATTTTTAAGAAACTGAATCTTCTTCCAGTACAGTTTCACCTCTCTCATATACACCAGTGGACCTTAGTAACTGAAGCATTCTAATAATAATTTAGTGCATTAGGTAATGATATTCTAAGTACACCTACTTGAGAAAAATGAAACAGCATTTCAACAAACATTTAATTTTTCAAGTCTTCCAAAGAGAGCACAATCTTTATTCAGAAACACCTTCAATTCTTGGTTTTCCTTTCGGAAATAAATTACATTGGCCATTTGCTGAAACCTATTGTTTCAAAGCTTTTCAGAATACAGAATTCTGGTTCTTTCCTAGATGCAAAGCACAAATCCACCGTAATTTATTTTATTTTTATTTGGGTACACTGTACTCTGGGTACACTGTGAGTTTTTTGGGTGGTTTTTGTCATCAGCCTTTGTAAAAATTATGAAGATCCATGAGGATCCTTTGTGGGTCAGTGCTTCTGTGGTGCTAGAAAACATCAGATCTGTAATTTTTACTGTGCAGTCTACCACTGCAAGCTTTAATTTTGTGGTTTCAGAGGATGCATAAAATCATGCAAATTCAAGGTCTGTTTTAGTTCTACTGGATCAGACTTTTGCCTAGACCCCTCATAAAAGCAAAGACGTGTTCATGAGTGTCTGTCTGTCTGTCTGTCTGTCTGTTGAGGAGCAAGGAAAAGAGATCTGGGGAAGTGGGGAGGAAAGCAACCAAAGTAGTGGTGTCAAAATAATCTCTCAGAATTCCAAAAAACCAGAAAGGATGGCAACCCTTGCTGCTTACCCAGGAATAAGACCCACTGAACTCAGTATGACTTACTTTTGAGTACAGATATATAGGATTGAAGTGTTTGGCCTTTATATATAAAAAAGCAAACAAACCAGTTTCTGTGTCGAAAACAAGCATCAATTCTCAAAATACCTAAGCAAAAACTGTACATTTACTGCACCACCAATCAAGTATCATCAATGTGCATGCTCTAATATGCATGTGAACAAGAAAAGATAGGTGATACATTTTAGCACTCAACACTCATACCACACAAATTAATGATTTATGTAGAAACTGGTTCGTTGGCATCTCTTAGATAAAATCCTAAATCCTCAAACCATGTTTTGCCCCACTTGAGTCTGTGATTTGAACAATGATCAATTTGTTTCATGCAAATTTAACCATGGGCAGAATTCAATTGAATAGCTGTGCTAGCAGGAGTCCCACTAGCACAATGGGGCATTCCCCCTTTCCTCCCCCATGTGCCCCCCTCAAGTCTGGGGGTACTGGGAGAATCCCCATGTCATCATTTGGGGCAGGGAAAGGGAGATCATTCCATCTGGCAAGCAGAAATGGAATGATGGAATGATCATAATAGTGCAATGCTGAATTTGTCCCATGGTCTCTAATATATCAACTAAATTTAACATGGAAGAAGTGAAGTTCTGAGTCAGTATTGCACTAACAACTGAAAAGCAGTACTTAGACTCTCAAAATAATAATAATAATAATAATAATAATAATAATAATAATAATAATAATAATGAGCTTCTGTATTCCTATGTAAACATATTTCTTATTTTGCCCTGATGAATGTATACATTGAAGTAGGAAATTTGCTTGATCATGTGGCATAAAAATGACACCCCCAGCTTTGTCAACATCATGTAACAAAACAGCATGAGGAACTGACTAACAGTAACAAACAAGAATCGTTGTTAATACAGAAGATCTTGTTTTCCTGCCACTGTGTAGCAACAGACGACAATAAAGAAAAGCAAGTAAACCTACACACTGTGCTTTTAAGAGACGTAGCAAACCAAATGGGCCAAATTCATGATGGTGTTTCACAGTACAGAAACACGAAAGATTTTGGCCCTGCACTGTTGGCAGAGAAACAAGAAACAAAGATTCACACTTTCTGTGCTGCTTTGACAGGCTACCCAACACACAGTTTCCCTCATGTTGTTTAAAGAACACAATCCCCATGTCTTTTGGCAGTGTTTGAATCTTTGCAGTATACCTGCTTACAAATGCCTTAGGTCAGGATAGAAATAGGCATTGTAAGTGTACTCAATAGGTTGAGCACACATCATAGTCCCTCCCACTTCCACCAGCACCTCTACTTTTCCACGTTTGAAGAGCATCACCTCTTTGCCAAAGCATAACCTACTAGCCATATAGTATGGGAGGTTACTCTTCAATGGACAATCCAAATCTCCCCCTGACCACATGGAACTGGTTGCACAATTGCTTAAATTCTGGTCTAAAAGCTTATCTGTAGATAAATTACATTCATATTCAATGGCCTTAGTCCCAAAAGTGTGCTTAGAATTGTAGCCTTATAACTTTAAGGGAAGTGGAACTATGTATACCAAACTAGTGTCCATGTCTCTGGATTTGTGGGTGAAGATGGAAGGTGGCATATCCATCATTTTTTAAATATCTATGCTGATTATTAATTGTACTTTTCTTGTTTTATTTCTTCTATTGTACTTTATTGTATTACAATTTGAATTCTGTGGAATTAAAGTTGCTTAAAGAGGCAGAAAAATCATTAAGTGGTACACCAAAAATATAGTGGTCCTTGGAGGGGGGTGTTTGGGAACCACTAGAGTAGGGGGTTCCAAAACTGAGGTTCATGGACCATCAGTAGTCCATGAACTTCATTAAGGTGATACACAGTGCCTCTGCATTAAATATTAATTTACATTTTAAACTGTATTTTATTGCTTCTTTTATATCTTATATTGTTTTTATTGAATTGCAATTTCATTTCTATGAAAATCAATCAGCATCTAGCCCAGTGCATTATAATTGCTACAACTGTCAAGAACCTCAGCAGTTTTCAAGTGGTTAATAATGGGGGCGGGGTGGGGGGAGTTAGGCAACCAGTAGTCTAGAGAATGCATTTTCTTATCATTGATCATATGTGCATATATGCTTATATGTTTCTTACATTGTATAGTTACTATTATGAATGTGATCCATAAATATATACCTAGAATAGATAATACCTAGAATATTTTGTCATTAATAATCTAAGGATAATAACTAATCCAAATTACGTTTCATCCTGCCTCACAATATCACAGTACTGTGCTGAATGCTGTTTAGAGTTTGCTGTAACAGTATGTCCCTTCTTCAGTTTACAATCCACCCTCTTTTCCTTTGAAAACATTGATCATATTTGCCTCCTTCTGCTATTACAGAGCAGAAGTTCATCAAGTTTAGCATTCAGGGCAGGATCCAATGAACCATGCTACTAGCTCTACTCATCCCAAACATCTTTGACTTGTGGTTCTCAAGAATCAGTCACCTCTCCCCCAACACACAAACACACAGACACACACTAATGAATCATAGCAAAATACTATTGAAACACTTTCAAAAGCAGCATTTACTGTGGCATGACTTTAAGAATCACTATTCAAATGTTTTAAAAGTGGAAAATTCAATCGATCCTCAGATATATTAACACCTGTTTACAATGAGCAAAGCAAAATAGAACTATCCATTCCATGTTGACTGTCCCAAGAACAGCATTCAGAGGTTCTTTCTGACACAGAGAATCGATGATCTTATAAAAGCATTTCACTGTGTGTTGAATTGGGCTGATGGTTATATTTTTGAATACTAACATAGCTAGTAGCCAATGGCAGACCTTAAAATCACTTTTAGAAGCTATTTAAAGCTGGCGGTCATCACAGAGCTCCATGACAATATAAGTGAAGTCTACCTAATTTGTAAAAACAGAAACTTGAGGCTGCTGTGCCAACACCATGCCAAGACGCCATTGAACTCCATCTGAATAAATATGCTTAAGGTTGTACTGTGAGCATAACTTCAGTATGCAACATAAAATCTCTATAACTGTATAGAGTATAGTATATGTGCCAGTATAACTGGTAATACTTTCCAAAGTTATATTAACAAAAAGTCTAGTGGCACCTTAAAGACTAGCAAATATATGTGCACGCACACGCACATACACAAACACGCAAATGCAGTCACTGTCCACCATGCAGTTAAAGAAGTGTGTTGCTGCCGATAAAAGATCTTGCACAATGCACATGTTATTTGGGTGCTTCTAGATGGGGAATTAGTGGGACGCAGGTGGCCCTGTGGGTTAAACCACAGAGCCTAGGGCTTGCCGATCAGAAGGTTGGCGGTTTGAATCCCCGCGACGGGGTGAACTCCCATTGCTCAGTCCCAGCTCCTGCCCACCTAGCAGTTCAAAAGCGCGTCAAAGTGCAAGTAGATAAATAGGTACCACTACAGCGGGAAGGTAAACAGCGTTTCCGTGCGCTGCTCTGGTTCGCCAGAAGCGGCTTTGTCATGCTGGGCACATGACCTGGAAGCTGGCTCCCTCGGCCAATAACGCGAGATGAGCGCTGCAACCCCAGAGTCGGTCACGACTGGACCTAATGGTCAGGCGTCCCTTTCCCTTTACTTTAGATGGGGGATTAATTTGAAAATAGGCCATTGAGATTTTCAGATAGGATGTTAGCAACAAGTGTGCTGTTGTTAACATCATATATCCCTTAGAAATTGTACATCTGGATTAAATGGGCAAAAGATACAGTCTGACATTTTAAACCCAACAACATGTGAATGCTGCTAAAAACCTGCATGTCTGAGGAACTCTAACCCCACAATAAACACCCATGTGGTAGCACTGCTTTGCTAGGAGACGCTAACATGGATTTTGTCTAAACTCTATAATATTCACCAGCAACAAGCTTTAGGAAAAGAAACCTTCTGCCTGAGAGTCAAAACTGATATTTGTCATTAAATGAATTTTTTTTAAAAAACACCACCACTTTCAAAGGGTTCAAAGGGGTTGCATGGTGTGTTTTCAATTCAGTCTAGCCAACAAACCTTTCCTTTTATCAACACGACTCTACATAGTCACTACATTAATCTAAATTCCATACCGCAGGTGGAGCATTTTACATGCCATGCTCACACCTGCCTGAATACTGTACTAGCATACACTGAGAAAACCTCTTTTCCCTGACATTAAGCAAACAGACCATTCAGCGATTCCCCAGGGCATGAAAGCTATGCATTTACACATGATGCCATCTTACCTCCTCCATTTTTGTAGCAGAGATACGGGAATCGCCACACGTTTCCCAGCCCAATAATCTCCCCGGCCACAGAAAGCATAAATTCAACCTTATTGTTCCAGTGGCCTCTTTCATGCACTTTCTTATCGTTGCTGTGGACCAAGTTGGTACTTGAGGCTTCCGGGTCCAGAGCATCATCTGGCTTGCCATTAATTATAGGAATAGTCTTTTCAGCTGTCATGACTCTTTCCAGCCTGAAGAAGGAGAAGGAGAAAAGGGAGGGGAGATAGTAAGGAAGGTTTGGGTGTTGAGACATCCCTTTCTACTTGGTCAACACACCGTTTGCTTTGCATCTCCCCTATTTCACAAAAGCCTCAATAAAAAGCGCAGGAGATGCAAAACTTTGCCAGATCCCTGCTGCTGCTGCTGCTGCTGGGATTATTTAGCGCGACAAATACAAACGGAGACAAGGAGCATTGCGCTCCCTTTCCCCACAATCCCTCCCCTGACCAAATGCAGCAGCCTTGCAAAACTGCCATGCATCCCTGGGGCTGCCCGGCATCTTCCTAGGGTGAATGTAACGCGTGGTGAGGAGGCCGGATTCTTCGACTCACCCAGGACTCTGCCTGCGCTGTTGGGAGAGGGAAGAGGTCGGTGCCGGGCTCGCCCCTCAGCCTTCGGGCTGCGTCCCTCTTCGTCCTGTTGCGCCGTCAAACTGGGCAGAGGGGGCCCGCGGCGAGGCAGGCGTCCGCGGCGGAGGCTGCAACCGTGGCTGAGGGGGAAAGGCTCGTGATAGGCAGGGACGTCTGGTCTTCTCCCTGACCGCTGTCGCTGCCTGAGAAAGGCTGGGGTGCTCCTGGGCTGGCCACGCTGCTGAGGGGGAAATTTGCAACTGCTCGGCGGCGCTCGCTGAGGAAAACGCACAACACCCGCCCCCTCCACCCACCTCAGTCTGTCCCACCAGCTCTCCCGCCTCCCCTCCTCCTCTCCGCTTCGCTGCCGGCAGAACAGCACAAGCCCGCGCTCCACCTCCTCCTAAACGGCGACAAATATATATGTGTGTCTATTCCTACCCGCCCCTCCACCTCCTATATCCCCCCCCGTTCCCGCCTTTAGGACATTACGAGCTGAGGAAAGCAAGGGGCGGGGAGGCCAAGAGCTACTAGCCCTGGCCACATGGGTGCGGGAAGCTGAAGCAAGCTAGCCCAGGGCGCCATGCGGCCGAGGAAGAAAACGAAGTCATTGCCAAAATGCAGGCGAAGCTGGGCTGAGGGGCGAATGAGAGAATGGGAGGAGAAGCCAGAAGCCACCCGCGTGAGACACGGTGTGTGAAATGTTCCACGAGATTGCAATGGTCTAAAACCAGGGGCAACAATGTCATTAGCCTCGCCTTTGGGGCATCCTCAGCATTAGCAGAGGCAACCGGTGTTTGCCAGGGATGTGCCCGTGGCTAGCCAAAGTTCACCACTGAGCA
The DNA here is from genome assembly GCF_965207765.1 of Zootoca vivipara. NCBI lineage: Eukaryota > Metazoa > Chordata > Lepidosauria > Squamata > Lacertidae > Zootoca > Zootoca vivipara. The sequence continues at coordinate 74,450,396 of NC_142584.1, read as the reverse complement.
GAGGCGCCAACTTGCACTCCAGATTGAGGGGCCCCAGCGTCATGCGTGTGTGTAACTTCATGTGGGCAACGCGCATCATGCGCCTGTGATGTGACCCATGCAACGCACCTGGCCTCCGCCTGACCTGGCCCACTGCTGCTGCCACACACACACCTGCAAATGTGCCCAGGCTGCCTTGGCCCACTGCCTCCTGCCAACTTACCATCCTGCACTTCCAGAAGTGAAGCCTGGCTTCCTAAAATATGTCTCCAGCAGCAGTGGACCTCAATGGAGGCCTTGAGGTGGCAGAGGCCTTGGCTTCACTGTGGTGGTGAGCCAACAAAGGTAAGGTTTCCAACAACCGGGGTTCAGAAGCATTGTTGCCTTAAACTGTGGAAGAAGAACATAGCCGCCATGGCTGATAGCCATCGCTAGCCCTCTCCTTCATGAATTGGTCTAATCTTGTTTTAAAGCCATCCAAGTTGGTAGCCATAGCTGCTTCCTCTGGAGCAAGTTCCATAGGGCTCCTCAATTATTTTGTTTGGGGGAGCCGAAGACCCCTCAGCCCCTAGGAGTTGGCTGCTATGCCATCTAGTCAACAAGAGTTTTGAAGTGATCTCTAAGACCATTCCTGTTGAAAGTAGCTGCTAGACTTGAACTCAGCACTTTTTTGGAGGAGCACCTTCCTGAGCAGCAGGCAGCTCAAACTGTTGTTGTGATCTAAGGATGCCGCTTCTACAGATGTTACAAGGTTTAGAAACCCTAGAAATACAATGATAATATAAACAAATGAGTTGTGGTGCCTTTCTTGTGACAGAGGGCTGCTGCACCTGGTCCTGCTTTTCAAGAGGAGTATGGGAGCAGTGGCCAAGAATAGAAACCAAAAGTGGAGAGGCAAAAGGGATAGTGCTTCTCTAAAACATATGTTTTTTCATTGTCCTATATTGAAAGATTTTTGGCAGAAGGTGACTGAAACTATCAACAGAACTGTACGGAACAACCTTACATTTACAGAGCAAAATATTCTTTTGAATTATATTCCCAGCACATGGAACTGTACAAAAGGACAGTACGACTGGGCTCTCCGTGCCCTTACCATAGCAAAAAGACTGATACTGATGAACTGGAAAAATAAACATGCAGCTCCCTTCTACGATTGAAGATTTGTACAAAATCGCAACATATGAACAACTTCCATATAAACACAGACTTTCCATGGACAAATTCAATGATATTTGGAATCCATTCTTACAAATACTGTAATAGGTTAAAATCTGGTGTAGTACAATAACAACTTTGTAAAGTACAGTGGTACCTCGGTTTTCGAACATAATCCATTCCGGAAGACCATTCGAGTTCCGAAACATTCGAAACTGAAAACTCGATACGGAAGCCTCAATACGGAAAACTCAGTAAGGAAGCCGCATGGCACATTCGACTTCCGAGGTGTGTTCGAAAACCGAAGCATTTACTTCCAGGTTTACGGTGTTTGAAAATGTTCGTCAACGGAGACGTTCAAAAACCGAGGTACCACTGTATGCAATACACTGTATACAATATTGGGGTTTTCCCCTCCCCCCTTTATTTTCCCTTCTACACAGGTACAATTTCTCTTTCCCTTTCTCTCTCTTTTATTTACATCTCATCATGTATAGTGCACATATAATTATGTACTTTTTAAACTTTCAATAAACATGTCGGGGAGAAAAGAAGAATAGAAACCAAAAGTAACCCAGAGAAATAGAAACTGAAAGTTCTGAAAAGGTCCTCAGGAAATGGGTGGCAAATACCCTGCTCTGGTGCTATTGTTTTGATTGGATGAGGGTTGAAAGAAGGCACAATAGTTTCTACTTACGGTTGCTAGAGACAAAAGCAAAGAAGGAGAGCTGTTTCTATTTGTTTAGCTATGTATCAGCAACTTCTTCAAAAAGCAGAAGACACCAAGTGAGCCCCAGACACATACTGAACATACTGCTTCACTTGATATCATGCAAGTAGCACCTAAAGAAACAGAAAATATTGAGGTACTGGTAGGGGCAGGGCATCAGAACCAGTGAAGGCAGTGAAGGTCCTGTGTGAGTGCCTGGAGGCAGTTGGAGGATGGATAGCGGCTAACAGATTGAGGTTGAATCCTGACAAGACAGAAGTACTGTTTGTGGGGGATAGGAGGCGGGCAGGTGTGGAGGCCTCCCTGGTCCTGAATAGGGTAACTGTGTGCCTGAAGGACCAGGTGTGCAGCCTAGGAGTCATTTTGGACTCACAGCTGTCCATGGAGGCGCAAGTCAATTCTGTGTCCAGGGCAGCTGTCTATCAGCTCCATCTGGTACACAGGCTGAGACCCTACCTGCCTACAGACTGTCTCGCCAGAGTGGTGCATGCTCTGGTTATCTCCCGCTTGGACTACTGCAATGCGCTCTACGTGGGGCTACCTTTGAAGGTGACCCGGAAACTACAACTAATCCAGAATACGGCAGCTAGACTGGTGACTGGAGCGGCTGCCAAGACCACATAACACCGGTCTCGAAAGATCTACATTGGCTCCCAGTACGTTTCCGAGCACAATTCAAAGTGTTGGTGCTGACCTTTAAAGCCCTAAATGGCCTCGGTCCAGTATACCTGAAGGAACGTCTCCACCCCCATTGTTCTGCCCGGACACTGAGGTCCAGCACCGAGGGCCTTCTGGCGGTTCCCTCATTGCGAGAAGCCAAGTTGCAGGGAACCAGGCAGAGGGCCTTCTTGGTAGTGGCGCCCGCCCTGTGGAACACCCTCCCATCAGATGTCAAAGAGAAAAACAGCTACCAGATTTTTAGAAGACATCTGAAGGCAGCCCTGTTTAGGGAGGCTTTTAATGTTTAATAGATTACTGTATTTTATTTTTCTGTTGGAAGCCGTCCAGAGTGGCTGGGGAAACCCATCCAGATGGGTGGGGTATAAATAATAAATTTATTATTATTATTATTATTATTATTATTATTATTATTATTATTACATCCCAAATGAAAATACTGAGGCAACTATTAGCACTGTACAACCTGAATAAGAAAAAGCTGGATATAGGGAACTACCAAAAAGCAAATCCTGTATCCAGTGCTTTAGAGTGGTTTTCACAATCCTAGACCCCCTACAGAAAGTTATGGATTCAAGCATCATAGTATGGGTCCAATAGTGTTTTGCCATGCATGGCTTTCTAAACAGTCTCATTGGTTGGCATTCATTGCTGTTTTGAAAGGACCTATATGTCATATGTCATGGACCGCAAGAAGATCAAGCCTATCCAGAGAAGGAGACGAAAGAGGACGAGATGGCTGGACAGTGTTCTTGAAGCTACAAACATGAGTTTGACCAAACTGTGGGAGGCAGTGGAAGACAGGAGTGCCTGGCGTGCTCTGGTCCATGGGGTCACGAAGAGTCGGACATGACTAAACGACTAAACAACAATAATATGTCATTATTGCATTTTATTTCCCCAGCTAGTAGTCCAAGGAATATGGGACACATGTGCCAACTGAATAGCAAATGTGCCAATTGAACAGCAATTTAATAAGTTCATATGTAAGAGCTAAATAAGAAAATAAACAGACACTGTACTGTATACAATCAACTCTTGTGTATTGTGCGCCACATAGCATTGTTCTTTAGACCATTACTTCTCTTTAGGGTAAGACCAGTACCACAGGTAACATGACAGACCTTTTACAGTTTCATGTTGAGTAAAGGGATGGTGTATTTTTTAAAAAAAAAACCCTGGAAACTTGGGCAGGCAATGCTAAGTACCCCTCTGCAAGAACACAAAGCAAGTTAATCAAGTTGTGTGGCCGAATTTCAAGAGAGGATATTTTTGTGAAGACTGATGCTTCCACAAATTTATCAGTTTTAGCAGATGAAACAGCAGATATTTCTTGCATACAGCAACTCTCTCTAGGTGTAAGATTTGTGGAAGAAAGTGAGGGGAATGCCTTTGTACATGAGGAATTCATTGGGTTCATTTCAATCTCAGAGCAAACTGTAGTAGGCATAGCCTACTGGGCAAAGATATGATGGTTGTTCCACAATAGCAGAAAAATAAGGTGAAGCTCAAGCACGAGTTAGGGCAATCTACCTGCAGGCAACCTTTGCTCCCTACTCGGCCCATAAACTGAATTTCACTGTAAGTGTGCTGTATGTAATACAGGTATCACAATTAAAGCTATGATAAAAATTTTTTGTGAGAGTATAATAGAATTATGTCTAATACCCAGCATAGAATTGCTGTTTGAGACACAGTGGATCACACAAATACAGGAAAATCAGTTTGTTTGTAGAAAATTACCCAAGTATTCTTTTGCAAGTAAATGAAAGTGCACATACAAGAGTTGCTCGGACTAGAGGAACAACACAGGAAAGCTAGCAAAGAGACCTTTAGCACAATAACAATCATATTTTGTTTTGCAGCATGGTAAAGCAAACAAAATGATTCTCCAAAGTATCAGTTATACATTTCCAACCCACAAAGAATTGAAGTTTGAAAGAAAGAGTATTGCCTGTATGTAGTACACACATCCCACTGTCCTATCTGAAGAAATCTTTGTCAGATTTGCATGTTATTTCTAAGCCTAGACAAACCTTGTTTCTAAACAAGTCAAGCCCAAATTGAGATGAGGCAAGAACAGGACCTTGGCAAGACTTGAAGTGTGGTGGGCTCTGGTTGACTAATTAAAAGGCCTTCATGTTATTTGTATACTTTGACTTTTGCAAGGCTGGGGAGTCAGAGGTGTTGTATGGTACATGTTATCAGAGTCTGAGGGTGGTGGGAGAAAGTGCTATTTTACTAGAAAAAGGGTTCAGGACTCACCCTTGTTCTCTTATAATAACAATGGCCATCTGAGAGGTGCCAGAACTCAAAACCCTGGTAGGAGAATTGTTTTCTTGTCACAGAGCCACTAATAAGATGTTGGTGCTTCTCCTTTCAAGGAAACAGCTAGATCTCATCATAGTCCTCTTATGCACACTTCAAGATTCCCAGGTTATACACACTTAATATTAAATCCACAAGTGTGTATACAGTTGTTTTAAATGTTTTATTTTTCTCTTTTTCTTTAATGTAATGATTTTGTTTATTGTGAAAATAAATAAAAATATTATTTAAAAAAAGATTCCCAGGTTATGACAGATTGGACAAAAGGAATACATCTGCATAATGCCTCCATCAAACTACTTCCATCTCCCTTTCAAACAATTGTCTTGTCTCCAGCCTACAACCTCAGATGGCATTTTGAAATTACCTAGCTCTACCCCATCAGATGAAATAGAAACAGTGGGTTCAGCAAACTAGTATGCTACTGGCACAGATTTCCATACCCACACATTCATGTATACAGGAGAATAATAGCAGGCACGGGTGTTCAATTTGGTGTCCTAGTTTTCTAGCAATTGATGGAGTCTTCTTGAGCTGCCAAGCAGTGATAGCACACAATGGACAGATTTGCTGGCAACATTTATGGCCTGAAAAGATAGGCTCCTGTTGAGTTTGGCACATGCTATTACAATATGCTTTGAGAATTGTAATGAAAATTATTTGTTGTCAAGATAATTCTCACAATTTTTTTTCATCATTAAATATTTCTACAGTGTTGTTCCTGTATTGATCATAATCTACAAATAGAAACACTGGAACATGTCCATGCAGCTGGACACAGCCATCTTGCAAAAGTTTTAAAGGTTAGCATGCAATTTGAATATGTTTAATGAAAAAATGACAAAATTAAAAATAATATACGACTTAGTGGATCTGACCAGCAAAGTGATATTCTGTATCCAACAGTGGTCTTGTAGGACTCTCATGAGCAGTATGAGTCCCAGGTGGCGCTGTGGTTAAACCACTGAGCCTAGGGCTTGCTGATCAGAAGGTCGGCGGTTCGAATCCCTGTGACGGGGTGAGCTCCCGTTGCTTGGTCCCAGCTCCTGCCAACCTAGCAGTTCGAAAGCACGTCAAAATGCAAGTAGATAAATAGGAACCGCTACAGCGGGAAGGTAAACGGCGTTTCCATGTGCTGCTCTGGTTTGCCAGAAGCAGCTTTGTCATGCTGGCCACATGACCTGGAAGCTATACGTCGGCTCCCTCGGCCAATAATGCGAGATGAGCGCGCAACCCCAGAGTCGGTCACGACTGGACCTAATGGTTAGGGGTCCCTTTACCTTTACCTTTACCTAGCTGGCCCAGCCACGCGTTGCTGTGGTTCTTTCCTGTGATTTCCCCTACTCTGTCCAGACACATGACTTATCCTGCCCCCTCCTCCCCCCCTGGTTCATCCCTCTGACTGCCCCCACCCTGTGACTGGCCCCACTATGTCCCGACCCATGAGCTATAGAGCCCCCTCCTCCCCCCCTGTCTGAGCCCTCTGTTGTTTCCGGGGAGTGTTGGCCCCTCCCCCTGTTTCTCCATACATTGGCTACTGCACACACATCGTGAACATATATATATATATATATATATATATATATATATATATATATATATAAATTTAAATTTAAATTTAAATTTAAATTTAAATTTAAATTTAAATTAGAACATGAGAAGCAGAAGTTACTATTGTTTTATTTTATTTTGTGGTTGTCATTTATTTTGGTGGGTATTGTATGATTTGGGCGTTGTTGTGTGTTTTGTGGTTTGTTTGTTGGTTTGTTTTGGTTGTTTGGATTTTCTACTTTTGGAGTAGGTGTTTTGAAAGTAGGATGTGGTGTTGGTTTGAGGACTTAAACTGGGGAGAGAAAGTGCATGGTTGTTGTTTTTTTAAAAAGATGCAGAGGCTGGCAATCAGTCATAGTATAAAGCCTAGGTTAAAAGGGGCACGGCTGCCCTTACTTAAAATGGCTGCCGTAGCCTTGCATGTGACACAACACCCACTAAATTAAAAAGCAAAAACCCCTCGCCGTTCCCCCAAGTGCATGTTAGGGAAAATGATGAACGACTGCCTAATGCTGCCAGGCGTTTATTAATGCAGCTGCCGGGAGAGGCTTTGGGCTTGGGCTTTGGAGGTGGAATGGCCGGTTTAGTGGTCGGCCTACTCTGTCCCAACCCACCCCCCACTACTTTGGCTGACTCAGGGTCCTCCCCCCCCATGGCTATGTGTTTCCCCCCTCCCTTTGTTGTGCCTCATCCCTGTGCCCCTCCCATTGTGAAAGGCCCTATTCTGTTTGGTTTTTCCCTGCTTGGCAATGCTGCGGCCTATTGAAAAAGCTGGGCCTTGTTGCTGCAAAAGGACAGTTTTCAGTTGGTTGCTGTGGAATTTTGTGATGTCATATAGTAGCGCAGCTGCTGGAGTCTTCAGAGCTTCTGGCGGTGACGTCTAATTTGGGTGCCACTTTTTGTGTTTAATCATTATTTTAGGTGTGAAAGGTGTGGTTTTCTGGAAAAAAATTTTGCACCAGATCCCTCCCTGATGTGCAAGGTACGGTTTGCCCTAATTTGTTTCAATTCAGTTCAGCGGTTATGGAGAAAGGCCGTTTCATCCACGTGCGCAATGCCTACATTTTTATATATATAGATACAAGCATGTAAATGTGGTTGGGGGCAGGGCAGAATCCCAACTCAGCCACAAAACTGGTTGACCTTGGGCCAGTCATTGCCTCTCATCTATCTCACACAGGGTTGGTGTGAGGATAAAATGGAGTGGGGAGCTATGTACACCTCCTTATAATAAAGATTAACAAGAAAGGAGATTCTGACTAAACATTCGGAAAAACATTTTTGACAGTAAGAGCTGTTCAACAGTGGAACAGACTCCCATGAGAGGTGGTGGACTCTCCTTCCTTGGAAGTTTTAAAGCAGAGGATTGGATGGCCTTCAGTTGTGGATGCTTTAGCTGAGATTCCTGCCTTGCAGGGGTTAAACTAGATGACCCTTGGGGTCTCTTCCAACTCTAAGATTCTATGATTCCATGTAAATAATCCTTTTAACTGGAGGTGCCAGGGATTGAAACTAGACTCTTAGAATACAAACCACATGCTCCACCCCTGACCCCAGAGGGAGAATATTTTTTTTAAAAAAAGGCTGCCACAAGTATCAGACAATAAATTGCATGAATCAGAGATGTAGTAAATAAAGGTAAAGGTATATATATAAAAAACATGTAGTAAATATGCACTGTATGAACCAGTACTTTTGTTTTTGTTCTGATCAAGACTAATATGCTTTTTTATAAAAATTGTGTGAAGTTTTATTGGCTATCTACTCCTTCTTAAATGCTTCTCTAGTGAGGACCAATCTCCCTGAAATTAGACGGATATGATGCCCAAAGAGTACCCCAAGCTTCTTGTTTCATTCTATTCAGCTTTAAAATGTAAAAGGTAGCAAGCAGTTGGAGATATGAAAGGAACATTTCGTACAAAGATTACCATAATAAAGGACAAAAGTGGTAAGGACCTAACAGAAGCAGAAGACATAAAGAAGAGGTGGCAAGAATACACAGAGGAATTATACCAGAAAGATATGGAGGTCTCGTACACCTCAGGTAGTGTGGTTGCTGACCTTGAGTAAGACATCTTGGAGAGTGAAGTCAAATGGGCCTTAGAAAGCACTGCTAATAATAAGGCCAGTGGAAGTGATGATATTCCTGCTGAACTATTTAAAATTTTAAAAGATGATGCTGTTAAGGTGCTACACCCAATATGCCAGCAAGTTTGGAAAACTCAGCAATGGCCAGAGGATTGGAGAAGATCAGTCTACATCCCAATTCCAAAGAAGGGCAGTGCCAAAGAATGCTCCAACTACCGCACAATTGCACTCATTTCAAACGCTAGCAAGGTTATGCTTAAAATTCTACAAGGCAGGTTTAGGCAGTATATGGACCGAGAACTCCCAGAAGTGCAAGCTGGATTTCGAAGGGGCAGAGGAACCAGAGACCAAATAGCAAACATGCGCTGGATTATGGAGAAAGCTAGAGTTCCAGAAAAACGTCTACTTCTGCTTCATTGACTATGCAAAAGCCTTTGACTGTATCATCCACAGCAAACTATGGCAAGTTCTTAAATAAATGGGAGTGCCTGATCACCTCATCTGTCTCCTGAGAAATCTCTATGTGGGACAAGAAGCTACAGGAAAGGAGTACGACAAGGTTGTATATTGTCTCCCTGCTTATATGCAGAATTCATCATGCGAAAGGCTGGACTAGATAAATCCCAAGCCGTAATTAAGATTGCCAGAAGAAATATCAACAACCTCAGATATGCAGATGACACAACCTTAATGGCAGAAAGTGAGGAGGAATTAAAGAACCTTTTAATGAGGGTGAAAGAGGAAAGCGCAAATCATGGTCTGAAGCTCAACATCAAAAAAACCAAGATCATGGCCACTGGTCCCATCACCTCCTGGCAAATAGAAGGGGAAGAAATGGAGGCAGTGAGAGATTTTACTTTCTTGGGCTCCTTGATCACTGCAGATGGTGACAGCAGTCACGAAATTAAAAGACGCCTGCTTCTTGGGAGAAAAGCAATGACAAACCTAGACAGCATCTTAAAAAGCAGAGACATCACCTTGCTGACAAAGGTCCGTATAGTTAAAGCTATGGTTTTCCCGGTAGTGATGTATGGAAGTGAGAGCTGGACCATAAAGAAGGCTGATCACTGAAGAATTGATGCTTTTGAATTGTGGTGCTGGAGGAGACTCTGGAGAGTCCCATGGACTGCAAGAAGAATCAAACCTATCCGTTCTGAAGGAAATCAGCCCTGTGTGCTCACTGGAAGGACAGATCGTGAAGCTGAGGCTCCAATACTTTGGCCACCTCATGAGAAGAGAAGACTCCCTGGAAAAGACCCTGGTGTTGGGAAAGATTGAGGGCACTAGGAGAAGGGGACGACAGAGGACGAGATGGTTGGACAGTGTTCTTGAAGCTACGAACATGAGTTTGACAAAACTGCGGGAGGCAGTGCAAGACAGGAGTGCCTGGCGTTCTCTGGTCCATGGGGTCACGAAGAGTCAGACACGACTAAACGACTAAAGAACAACAACAGCAGGCAGTTTCAAGTGGTAGCTCTTACACAGAACACATTACAATAATGTAATCAAGATACAATTCATCTAAGGTGATGGGCAAGGTCTGGCTGTACCAGGAATGGGTGCAGTTGGCACATCAGCTGAAAAAGCACTTCTTAACAGAGTAACAGAATTGTGAGTTGGAAAGGACCCATTTGATCATCTAGTCCAACCCTCTGCAATGCAGGAATCCTGCCCACAGCTATACCCTGGGTAGGCTTGAATCACCAACCTTCTGGTTAACAGCCACACACACTGACCCATTGCACCACCTGGGCTAGATTGCTATAGCAAACACCACAAGGCCAGGTCCATGAGTACTCCCATGCTATCAATGTTGCCATCCTGTCCCTGGACTGGTAGTTTCATGGTAAAAGGCAGCAGCAGAGTCACATCTCTTATTTTAGTGCTTGAACTTTGACTCAACTGATATCGGGTGACTGACAAGTGGGTAGTCCCACCCACCTGTCAGAATGGCCTACGGAGGCTGGGCAGCTATGTATGTATCCACCCCTCCAGCCTGATCCAATTCCCAACTCCTGCTCTGACATTTGCCAGATCAGTTTAGCAACCACAACCAAGTCCTTGATTGCCACGGTCTTATTATCTCTCCATCTGTAGTTAACCAGCAGCATCTTCATGTTCAAGGGATAGCAAACATGACTATCAATCTCCCCAGGACTGGAAGAAGGGACAGTCCTTAAATGGCTCACCCTTTTATTAGTCCATTTCTAGTCTATTATGGCAACCATATACTGTAACTATTCAGAACCTATGCAGCTTGCTTAGTATTAGAAAAAAGAGAGGGTAGGTGGGGAAAAGTGAGATCTAGGTATTGCTTACATATTGATACCTAACTGAAAATCCACAGGCAAACAAACTCCCTTAGAGGTTTCATGTAGGTGTTAAATAGATTGAAAGACAAGACAGAACTAAAGGACCTATCCACAAGATTGGAGTCACATAACAGTCACCTCAAGTACCATTTCTGTGACCTGTTATGTTAAACACATAACCATAATTTGTTATGGTTTTCTTTCTTTGTCTCACCAGCTGCCATGTTGTATTTTATTAGTCTGGTGGAATCAGTTTTGCTTTAGCACAGACGTCTGCTGCTTCTAGGAATTGGAATACCTGTGTGGCTTGCACTAAACTAGCTGTTAGCTTTTGAATTTATTTCCTCCCTGACTTAATCCCAGGCACAAACTACTTAAACACAAAATTAATGTTAAGATTTCTGTATTATATAATGTTAGGGTTACAGAGTAAGGAGCAAAATAAGTCTCAAGACTGCCATCTATTGGCACATCATAACAATACTTTCTGTAGAGGATACTGTACATGAATTGTTTGTCCAATATGTGAAAACATACCGGTTGTTGTTGTTGTTGTTGTTTTAGATACATTTACCAATATATACACAAAATGCAGTATGTATAAAGCAGCCAAGATGTATAATCTATTGGAAAAGCCACAATTAGCATGGAGTACTAATATTTTGAAAGAATATTTTAATACTGTAAAAATGTTGCATTATTGTGAGTACTGCATTAATGCTGGTAAAATGTATTGTGAGAAAATATGAATTGACAGCCTGATTCTCTCACAATAACTATTTGGTCACAATGTGAGGAGGGACTTAATACATTGACAAGCATTGCTGGGACAGATCCAGGCAGCTCCATGAACCCTCACTTTGGTGCATGTTACACAGGGTATGGGGTGGCTTCTCACATATTCATAGCAGAAGCAAAGCCACCAATCTGCTCTGAATTGGAATTCATTTTTAATGATACACATGGATTAAACTCTAGGAAGAGGAGAAATGCTTCCTGATCAGGCTGTCCCTGCTTTCAAATGAATCTTATATGAACCCAAGTGCCCTACTTGCAATGGTCTACTTTGGCACTTGTGCAGGATGCTAAAAAGCCAAAGTCTAGTCCATCTGCTGAGCTGGTTATGTACTGTAGTTCACTGCACCTGACATACCATCCAACGGCGTAGCTAGCCGCTTGGGTGCCCAGGGCAGCGTAAGTGCCCAGGGCATCCCTACACCTGGGGGAGGAACGATCCAGGGCAGGGCGCACTGCACAAAGCCTTTCCACCACCTCCCCCTCAGCTGTAGGGTGGGTGAGGGAGAGGTGGTGGGCAGATGCAAGCCCCACGCTGCCATTTCAGGCAGTGCGGAGCCTGCAGGTGCCCAAGCCACCACGTCACTCCCAGGAGAGATGTGTGGCTTGGGCACGCTGCAGGCGCCACGGTAAGTGCTGGCTCCTGCGGTGTGGCACCCAGTGCCAACTGCATTTGTTGCATTTATTGACTGAAGTAAAAAGTTTCATGAGCCCCCCCCCTTTTTATTTTAAAAACTCATTTTTGCCATTTTCTCACCCCCTCAGTGATGACACCTGGGGCAGACCTTCCTACACCACTGATACCGTGTCCACCATGCCTCAGTTAGATTTAAAGCTTCTTTGCAGCTGCTAACTATTTGAATTGACTCTTAGACACAAAAACAATGAACTGACTAAAAATAAGTGCCTGTCCTTACACTTTGCTTGCTCCAGGTTCTCAAAAAGTAATATGCATGAAATTGTTATGTGTGCCACTACTTTTAACTGCTTCCCTTCAACAAAAACAGATGAGTTTTGTGGTGGCACTAATTTTTTTAATGACATAATAATAGGAAGCAGCTTTAAACTGAGTCAGACCATTGGGTTATCTAGCTGAATATTGTTCCCCACATCGATTGACTTCAGCTCACCAGAATTTCAAACACGGACTTTCTCAGTCCTACTTGTGGATCTCAGTGACTGAGCTGGGAACTTCTGAATGCAAAGCATGTGGTCTACCACTGAGTTATGGTCCTGACGCTGATTTTCTTTTAAAGTATCTAAGTCCACATCAGACACATGAAGTTTAATTTTTATTTGGCAGCCAATACATGGGTATAGAAGAGAAATGTAAACTGAAAAACTAGGGCCTATGACAATTCTATTAAACCACAATAAGCATTCACAATAGCAGCAATGGATTACACAAACATCCTAGCATTGTAAGTAAATTAACGCCTATAGTGGGGTGGAAATATATTATTTATCCAAGTAGGGGCAAAAGTATTGCATTTATTGGTAAGCTTCATGTTGGAGTTTCTCAAGCATGGCTACCTTTGTCCTGAACCACTGGGTACCTGGCAGCAAGTCCAAAATCAGGCCAAGTTCCCAGCTTTGCAGTCAGTCTAGGGGTCAGGGCACCTGGAGATCAATCCCAAAGAACTCCCTGGAATATCCAAGTAAACACAGCATCTCAGATCTGCTTTCCTTCTTATAATGTGCCTGCTGATTACAGCATCTGGGCTTGATTAGGCATGTGACCCTCACTTGTTCTAAGGAATCACATGCCTCCTTCCAGAGCTGGTGAGCCCCACCTGGCCCTTGCCTGCTTTAGCCTCTTAGCCTGCTTTAGCCTGCATTAGCCCCTTCTACTGTTCCCTACTCCTCAGAGCCTGCTGTGTTTGTGGAGACAGGGACTGCTCTGGCTCTTACCATGGGTCCTGCTTCTCTGGCTCGTGTGCACTGACCACTATTCCCTCATCATCCTTCATCACCCCGTGAGTACTTCCTCCTTCCCTATCCCCAGCTTGCCCTGGTGTGCCCTAGTCCCAGCTATAACTCATTCTACGTGGGGCTGTCCTTGAGACTGACCCAGAAACTCCAGCGGGTGCTGAATGCTGTGGCGAGATTCATTACGGGGTCCTCGCTGTGGGATCACATTCACCCGGTGCTATACCAGCTGCACTGGAGTATAGGATCAGGTTTAAGGTGCTGGTTTTAACTTTTAAAGCCCTATATGGCCTAGGACCCTCATACCGACGGGACCGCCTCTCCTGGTATGTCCCATGGAGGACCTTATGGTCGTCAAATAAAAACATCTTGGAGATCCCGGGCCACGGGGAGGTTAGGCTGGCCTCGACCAGAGCCTGGGCTTTTTCGGCCGTGGCTCCAATCTGGTGGAACGCTCTGTCACAAGAGACTAGGGCCCTGAAGGACTTGACATCTTTCCGCAGGGCCTGCAAGATGGAGCTGTTTCGCCAGGCCTTTGGCCAAGGCACAGTCTGACCCTCCCCCCCCTCCTTCTGTAATCCTCATAGAACTCTAGCCCAAGGATTGCCATTAATTTGATTCTGAATTGATTTTAGAATATATTTTAATTAATTGGCTGCGTGATTTTATGTACATGGTGCTATTTTTACTAGTTGTTAGCTGCCCGGCTTTATCCGGGGAGGGCGGGATACAAATAAAAATTTATTATTATTATTATTATTATTATTATTATTATTATTATTATTATTATTACCATTGCCAGGATCTTCTCCCTCCTCCCCATTGTTCTGCCAGTTCATGACAACCTTCCGCTTAGCAACTGCATGTCCAGTGAGAGTGAAATATTCTCCCACTGGTTTTTGAATGTCAGGAATTCCTGCTCACAAGCCTGCCGTGAAGGGCAGTTAGGTTGGTGGGCACAAGTGAAAGGGTTGCCCCAGAGAGCACCCTCCTAAAGGATCCCTGTCTGGATCCCTACCTATCTGCTTTTAAGTGGGTGTCTTTTCAAAATACAAAACTGTGCATTACAGAAAACAATTATGAAATATTGAAGCAGAGACAAAAAGGGGACCAGGGCAACCATAATACATTGCAGACTTTTGGTATGATAGAAATTGTAACCAGTCTATAAAAATAAAAACACCGGACATGGATACCCCTTATTTTCCAGTAGGATGTACTGCATTTCCAACAAACCTTCGTTTGTGAAGCGCTGTGTGTTTTCCGACTTTATTGTATTATTCACAACCATTTAGAGGCCGGGGGTAGGGTGGGGCAATTTGTTGTGTTCTGCATCAGTAACATCATACCAAGCAGAAAGAAATTTGTCCTTGCCTTTTTTCTTTTTTTCATTTACTTCCAGAGGCTCTGTTTATGTTGTTATTTTTTTCTAGTAGGGCTAAGTCTCATACTTTCATGTACCAGTAAGAAATGTCTTCTCAGGCTAGATCCTTCCAAAATCGGGCTATTGTGGCTCTGGCTGCAGTTAACATATGGATATTCAGCTGATGTTTATTGAAATGGTGTTGGGTTTTAAACTATAGTTTCTCTCTATTTAATACCAAAATATTACTTTGTACTGGTCTGGCTGGAAATGGTTGTATGCTGCTGCTTAAGTTGAATGATTTTGAAAGATACTTGTTTTAAATGTACTGGTATACAGTTACAGTTACTATTTATATTATAGTAACTGTTTTCCATCTTGAGAAAATTCAGTTTTGTATGACGACATATAAATATCTAAATAAATAAATTTTGCATGGAGATTGTCCTGTGCAAAATTCAGAAGGACATTTCTGGGAGGCAATATAATCTATTTGGGGGTATGCACCAAAGATAAGATCCAGCTTTCAGAAAGCAAGTTGATTTAGGCCGAACCACTTTGGAAATGTGTATTTCAGTTTGGGGCCAAATAAGACTTTTGCATTGGAAAATGCAACCTAGACCTTTGTAGGTCTAGTCATTGAGTTAAATTGGGAAATAAACAACTATGTTGTGCACACCCCGATCTCTGAGTGGCTTACCCCTTTCCTGGAGAGTGCTATCACTTAGTTGTCATTCGGCAGCTTTGCTCACTCTTTGAGATGCTGCTCAGAGCACTTAACTGGCTAGCTAAGACCATTACCTTACAAAGAGACTATTCTGACCAGTTGAGGTTTCCCTTACATACACAGGTTTAGAAGGGACCCATAGATATCATCCAGACTGATTGCCCAAACATTCTGTAAGGCCTTTATCTGAGAACTTGAACAGCCACAGACATTTGGAGTAGACAGTGCTGCCAGTTGGTAGAGCATGTGATTTTTAATTTCAGAGTCATGGGTTTGAGCCCCATGTTGGGCAAAAGATTCCTGCATTGCAGCAAGTTGGACTAGATGATCCTTATGGTCTTTTCCAACTCTGTGATTCTACATTTAGATGGAACAGTTGAAAAAGTCAGCTTCATATTTTCATAAAACAAAGGTCAATACATTGTTTTACAAAACATTTATTCCCTCACTGATACCATGTCTCAGTTTCAACTAGGGGTGGGGCTCTCCAGGTGTTGGGCTCCAACTCCCATCAGCTCCATCCATTATGGCTGATAGTCAGAGATGATTGGAGTTGAAGTTCAACAATATCTGAAGGACCACAGGCCTTTTGAAAGATAAATAAAACCCTGCAGTTCCCTAGCTGTTAAACTCTTGAGTTTCTGTTGTCACAGCTTGGTCATCCTGGAAAATCCACTTGTATGCAAATATTTTGTTTGGTACAATTATATGTCAGACGTAACTGTTCTTTAACAGCTGTAAAAAACAGATCACATCCCTTCTGCTTTGCCTTGAAAACAGTTCACTGGAATACTAAAAGCGAGAATAGAATGGTAGTAACTGCATGAGAAATGACTAGCAACGTGCTGGTGTTTAACGTCCCCCTCACTCCCTTCTTATAAACCTTTTCATTCTCAAGCTTTTCTTCCCTTTCTGCACTTGAGTGCTGACTTTATTATCTAGAAAATGGGCTTCTCAGCAGGAAAGCAATGGCAACAGAATCGGTGTTTGGCACAGCAGGCTTCTTTTGCCAGAGCCAAGTATCTAGATAGAAAAGGATTGGATATTCCTTTTAAAAAGTTCATTAACTGTTTGACCTTTCCGGGAAGATAAAAGTATCAGTATAAGCTAGACAAGAAATATGGACCACCAAAGATGCTATGACATCACCATGGGAATTGCTTATAAAAATAGAAACCAACATAATATTGTGGAGCTAAACGGAATCATGTGGTGTAAGCCGGGAAACTCACTCAAAGTCATTAATATTCCCTACACTCTATGGGTAGGCACACTGCTATGCATGCAGCTTTGTGTGCTGAGCTTCAGTACAGAGAGTACTCATTGCCCAACATGTACAACCTCTCCAATATTCCCAAACAGGCAGGTTTCTGCTATGATTATCACACTTTGCAAGTAACAGAACTTGGAAGATGGTAGTTGTGTTCTGTCGGCAGTTTGACAATAGCTGTTCCTGGGGTGTGTCACTTTACACTGCAGTGGGAGACTCACGTGGTTAACTGCTCTGCCATAAGCAGGGCTTTTTCTCAGCCGGAACTCACCAGAACTCAGTTCCGGCACCTTTTAGGTGGGCACTATTGCCATTCTAAGAGAACAAGGGAGGCGCCCATGGTGAGTCCTGGTACCTCTTTTTCTAGAAAAATAGCACTGGCCATAAGCAAAGACTGTGGAGGGAGGGAAGGATTTGCTGGGATGGAGGAAGAGAGTCATCTTTAATGCATTGCCACCTCAAGTCCTTTGGTGTGGATTGCCGCAAGGTCTTATGAGATTTGAGGGGTAAATCTGTAGCTATATGGTTGGTTGGGATCCGTCTGTCTCAGGAGGCAATGGAAGAGTGTGCCTTTGGGGGTGGTCAAGCTGTTGGAAGGTTGCAGCACAGGAGAGACATGTTTTCTTGCTGCTGAGGCAGATGAAGGTGCCCACAGCATTTCTCCTCTGTCCTCCTCCAAGCGATCATTCTTCCTCTGGTCACTGCTGTGGATACATGACCTGACAGTCTCCAAGAGCTGCAGTCATCTACTAGGGATTACCATTGGCGGGGTTGATGTTGCCAGCCTTCATGTGACATTTGCAGACACCTTTGTAATGCAGAGTTGGTGTGCCAGTGGGCCTGGTGTCTAAAGCCAGCTCCCTATAGAGCATGTTCTTGGAGATCCTGCCATCTACAAGCCAGTGTAGATGTCGCTGAGACAGGAGTGGGAATGTGGCCTTTGGGAAGCACAGCTTTATTTGAGACTCTGTGATGTCCAAAATCTTCCTGATGCAGTGCATGTGGAAGGCACTGAGGCAGTGACGGATTTACATATAAGCTAAACCAGCTATAGCTTAGGGCCTCACTTTCTTCGGGCCCCCCCAAAAAAATTAAAGGAAAAAAAAACCTGGATGTACATATTTCCAAAATATAAGATAAAAAACAAATACAATAAAACCTACAAACAGCAAATGGCTTTAGATACCTACCATATATTGCGGCGTATATTAGGCCCATATATATATATATATATATATATATATATATATATATATATATATATATATTCAACACAAAAAACAGCGACAATTTGTTGTTGACAAAGGACAGCTGGACGTATAAAGTGCCCCATTACCTTCAGTAGCTTAGGGCCTCATCAAACCTAAATCCGGTCCTGCACTGAGGTGCCGCTCCTAGCGGGTGTAAGTTGCCCGTGTCTCACTACCATAAAGCGGCATGCTCAACATGCACGCCTGATAGACATTCATCTTTGTAAATGGTAGAGCACATGAGTTGCATGTACAAGCTGCCAGGTTCAATACCTGGTGACTCCAGGTACTGCTGGGAAAGACTGGTAGTGTAGACAACAGTGAGACAAACAGTAGCTGGAGCCAGAACCAATGTCAGAGTCAACCAAAGGCTCATCCACATGTCCACTTTCATAAACAAGCCGATCCAGCAACATCACAAGTAAAACTAAACAGCTAAAATTAGCTAACACTGTGAAGTTTAGATTGTATCAGATACAGTGGAACCTCGGTTTATGAACACCTCGGTTTATGAATTTTCGGTTTATGAATGCCGCGGACCCATCTGGAACGAATTAATTCACTTTCCATTACTTTCAATGGGAAAGTTCGCTTCAGTTTTTGAACGCTTCAGTTTATGAACAGACTTCCAGAACCAATGACACCCATGCTTCGGGTTAAGTACGCTTCAGGTTGAGTACTCCGCGGACCCGTCTGGAATGGATTAATCCACTTTCCATTACTTTCAATGGGAAAGTTCACTTCAGTTTATGAATGCTTCAGTTTATGAACAGACTTCCGGAACCAATTGTGTTCATAAACCGAGGTACCACTGTACTGTGATTTATGACCATGTCATTAGCAGCAGAAGATTGATGAAGTACTTGTTGGGCAAAATTAGATGCCTGGATAGCTCAGTTGGTTAGAGTGTGGTGCTAATATCACCATGGTTGCAGGTTCAATCCCCGTATGGGACAGCTGCATATTCCTGCATTGCAAAGGTTTGGACTGGAAGATTCTCGGGATCTCTTTCAATTGTGATTCTATGAAATCTTCTCCCCCCCCCTCCCCAAAGTTCCTGCTGGAACTGATGCCTGTTTATAGAAGTTCATACTGTACTTTTATTCCATTATTATCTATCTGGATGAGAAACAAAATGCAAATATGAATTTGAATATAAACACAAGTTTTCATAATGCACAGAGCTTTTCCTTTAGGAAGAGAGGGGATGAACAATGCAGGGCACTGATCTACCCTTCAACCACTTCTGTTTACCAGAAGTAAGCTCTCTTCTATCCAATCTGGCTTACTTGGTGGGTCTGTATAGGATTGCAGTCTTAGATACTGAATTATGTACTAACTCCTGCATTTAGTCAGTGCAGTCAGGGAATACACGCTGTTCTTAAAATAACCTCCTAGCTAGTTATGCAACTCATTTTATTGTTTTCCTGGTTCTCAGAGCCTTTAAGAAATGAAGAAGTATGAGGGGCAGTAGAAATGGGCTGTTATCAGTCAGAGTTGAAATTATCTACTAGTAACAGTAAATTATTTTGCCTACCGGTATATGGAACTTGTTTAAGAAAAATAGGTGCCCAACACAATGAGGAATAGGTACTGAAGAGCAGACTTGTGCTAATAACATGGGAGTTCCAAATGATAGGTATAATGCTTTATGTGCTCTTTAAACCAATGACATAGGAGGATATGCACATTGTGTGGATATTCCATCAGTATTTCTTAGAGGGAAAACATGATATGTATATATTTTCCTAATTCTATGCCACTTGTTTTAACATCATACAAAGCATTATGATATGCCCTGTTAGGAATTCCATTGGGGTGCTTCCTAACAGGACAACACAAGTCTATAGCATCTGTTTAGTATTGCAGGCTGCCAGCTGCAATGGAGCAGTCACATTTGTAAATCAGCAGTGCACATAAAGCATTAGTCATCTTTCCAATTTCTTTTCCTTCTTTATAATGCATGATCTACTGCCCTCAGTGCTATCAGTCCTTATATTTAATTCATTTTTTTCTCTCTGAAACATTTTTCAGGCCTGTTCTCTTATGTGGCATTGGAAGCAAATAAGGGGTATTCTCCTACCTCTGTGTAGCCTCAATTAATGGGATATAAGGTTCACATGCCTGCCGCATTTGACATTACCAGAGTAACAACATGCAAAAACTGTCTTCTTTAGAATATATTGCTTTAAAAAAAATATTATATACCTTGAAATTTTGCAACCATTAGCTGTAATATTGCTTCAAAAGAAAAATTCTAAAAGATGAGGCAGCCATTGCAAGACATTTTGGAGAAGAATAAACTCAGGATGAATGGATGATGGGATATAAATTGGGGTACCAAAAGTTATCGTTTCATAAAATTTCCTGCAGATTTCCTGCACTAGGAGCAAAAACTGAAGCCACATATCCCTAAGTAAATTTTGGAAATAATGCACTGCTGCTTTATGAGAATAGTAACCGCATGCTATATCCTGAAATCTAATAATAGAAATATACCAAAAGATATTCCCTGCCAATCATTGTCACTTAATTTTTCCTCTACGGCTGATATCTGTTAACTCAAAGAGAGATAAATCAGGTGTTATTTCGTAGGGGAAATATAAATGTAGGAAGAAAATCAGTCATACTATCTGGAAAACTGAGTAGTAGTTAGAATTCTGAGATTCCTGTAGTTTATTTCATGTTACCTCAATGGTGTAGGAGATGTTGCAGCATAGCTTATTCTCCTGCCACTATTGTAAGAATTGCAAGTTAAGGGGAGGAGTTGATGAAGCGGCTAATTCTAGGCCATCATCATCCCTCCTAAGAGATGGAGCAATTCTGGTGGGAGAAGCAATGGATTTAGCAGTCTCTCTGTCCAGCCAAGGAAGACACACATCTGATAGTTAAGTCTTTATTGCCAAAGAAGCATTTACAGCTCCTACAGTGCTACACACACACACACACACACACACACACACACACACACACCTAGCCTCAAGGCAGCTGTTCCCAGATTTGTGTCCTGTGGAGCAGTTACAGCAACAGAAGGACCATGCCCCATCCCTCAGCTTATGTAACCTCATCTGATGGGGGGTGGGCACAACCTGAAGCTATGCATCACTGCTTTTTCCTATTCAAGTCCCCTCTTGGTTCTAGAAGACAACAAGGTGGGGAGTGGTGGTAAGCCCACTTGGCCATCCCTTGCCTCAACAGTCTCTTCCTTCACCACATTGTGTATGCCTCCTTCCGTCTCGGACTGCCCTGCCCCTTCCTCCTCCTCCTGCCCTGGATCCACTGGCTGGATCACTCTCCTGGATCACTCCCTTGGTACCCCAACCTCTGCCACACATTTTCTGAGCCCTGCCTATCCCTGCCACACTCCTCCATGAATCTGAGGTTTTGTGGTCTCTCTTTAAAATCTATGATACTTTAAGCCAGCAGTCCTCAAAGTTTCTGGGTTCATAGGCAGGTCACGAATTTTAAAAAATGGTTTGAGAACACCATTGCAAAAGTACTTCTGCGGGTAGGTTTGCAAGTCACAGAATAGCTGAATCCAAGACATGCTCTTCAACTTAGAAGTTGGTGGGAAGGATAGAATTCCCTGCTCCAGACACCAGAAGCTCTGGAACAGAGGTCTGATGCAGATAAAGTATTTTCAAGAATTTATAGGGTAGTTTTTTTTATTAGACACATACTTATGCTTACAGAAATCATGACATTACGGAAAAAATAATTTGGTTTATAGCTTACAGCCTGAAGTTGTCTTGGTGTGCTTCTAACACTAAGGCCATTTTTTTGTCCTGGTCCATCACAGATGCCTGGTAGGTTTAATATATCTTGATAATACAGTGGAGTAACAGAATAACTGGACTACTAAGCAACTAAAATATTAATGAAAAGTAACAACTTGCAGCAGTTTTATAACCATTAGATTAACACAGAAACACACAAGGTAACATAGAGATAAGTATTCCGGGAGAAAGTTCAGGAGCCAATCCATTTGGAGTTGTTGCAAAACATTCTACTTCCCCTACTATTCTAATTTGTTCTTCCCCTGTATTTGTTGACGTTTTTAATAGAGACCATTCTTTCCAGCTGAATTAAAAACCAGAAAAAAGTCTTTGTAGGAAGTGATTTCTAAGAGTTTGAAAGAACAAAATGCCTAAACAATGCACTTTTAAAAGAGAGGAACTGGCTAGTTTCTTTAGAGGGGGGAAAGGGAGAAAAACGTAAAAGTCTGTTCAGTTGCCAGAAGAGTTTGGAGACATTAAGACTACCGAGAAAACAGCAAATCCTGCCAAATAGCTAAAAACCATAGAGGACCAGATGAATAAGTAGTTTCAACATAAGATAAATAGCATCCTATGCTGCTCATAAGATCACAAATGTGGAGGCTTTTCCACTTGTGTTGGGATCTAACCCTTGAAACAGTGCACCAGTCACAAGCAACATTGATAGCTACACTGGTGATCTCCCTCACCTATTCAGTGCAAAGCTGGCACTTGATGCTATACCCCAGAAGCCATTTACTGTAAGATTAGTGAATCCCGTACCACTTTTCCTTGCAAAGAAGTGCTTTGTAGTGACAGCTGGGACAGTGTTGGAGGTTTTTTCCTGTTGGCCAAATATTGGATACTGCTGTAAGATTTTTTTTTTTTAGCACCTGCAACTTATATCACTGCCTGCAAAACCACAATTATAGGGTTATGTGGCCGGCCTGCTGGAGAACCACAATACTGTACAAGCTTATTATTTGTGCTATAGTTAAGCCAAAAGAGCTCTCTGTCTTCACAAATCCTGCTGGATTGGAAAAGAGCGAATGATATGGCAGCATTCAAGTAATTATTCTCACTGAATCTCTGTGTCTTTCATTCTAGTGGTTGTCAGTCTAAGCCAGTGCACATAAAGCCCAGTGTTTTGCTGAAGCCTGCTGAAGAAATACATATTGTTTCTAAAACTTTACTATTAAATGATACCAGATATGCTGCACCAGAATATAGGAGACTTCAATCAAGAAATCTTGAAATATACATACAGTAGATATTATTTGTTTATTTTACACGCTTGTCTGCTGCTTTTGGCAAAATTGACTTTGAAGTGGTCGACATTTTAAGAATACTTTAAAACAGATTTGTGTTCTGATTATCACAGGAGAAGTGTATCTGATGTTATGTTTAAACACCTGAAGAGAATTATGTGCTTACCAGACAGCCTCAGGCAAGCTGCTCTCTCTCTCGGCTGCAGTATGGTTGTCTCTTACTCATTTTATCTGCCTCAAGACAACTTTCTGATGTGGGTTAGGCTACAAGGTAGTGACTAGCTCATAGTCACCTAGTAAGCTTCATGGATGAGCAAGGATTTAAAATCTTTGTAGTCTGATTTTGTCTCTCTCATCGCTACACCACATTTGGCTGGCCACTGTTTCTAACAGGCATGTAGACCAGAGGGAAAAGTGAGTTGCCCCAAATAATCAAATGCATATAAGGTAGTGGTGGGTTTCCCAGCCCCCAGATAAGATGTAGCATAACAGCCATTTTAGAGGTGGCAACCTGTTTAATATCCCACACTTATTATCAACCCTGTTCACATCCATCTCTTCAGCTGATTTACTCCGCTCATGATTAATTTGCTTTGCAGATATTCACAACCCTTCCGTTTACTTACTGCTCAAGTAATCAAAAATCTTCCCAAATTTGATCTCCTTTCCCTTGATTCTCTCTCCTTTCATCAACATCAAGACCCTTCCAAACCCATATAAATTCAGTTGACCCCCCTTTTCCCTGGGATGGGGCCATCCAACCTCTGCCAAAAACCCAGTAGGACTCTATGTGAGTAGTATTTAATGATTTGGCCAATTTTCAGTAAGAGACCTTTGCTGGGAGTGCAGAGAATTAGATAACAACAATCCGTGTTTTTGGTATAAAGGATATTTATTTAATATGTGTATATATAATTTAATACAGTTGTACCTCTGGTCCCAAACGCCTTGGGAGTCAAATGTTCCAGCTGCCGAACGATTGAAAACCAGAAGTGAGTGTTCCAGTTTTCGAACGTTTTTTTGGAAGCCGAACATCCGGTGTGGCTGCCGCTATTGTTTCTGGCATGCCTGCGCAATCGGGAACCAGGCCTTGGTCAAATGGACTCAGTTCGACTTCCGAGGTACGTCTGTACTTAAGAGAGTCTTTACACAGTTTACAAAATAGCAAATACAATAGGCATATAACAAACAATGAAACTAAGGAACTACAGTACAAGCAATGTAATAAAACAATAAAATCACAGAAAAACAAAAATATTGTAGCACATTTCAAAACATCTCTTCTGCCAAGACACTGTTTTTGTGTATATATTTTTTAAAAATTATATATGGATGTTTTATGATGGCCTATATTTGTAATGCCTAATAAAGGTTTCACAAAGTAAGTCCTGCCAAGACATATCCTGATTCACAAAATACAACGCTTATCCCACTAATACATATACCCCACACTCAAATTCTTCCTTACATCTACACAAATAATACAATGCCTACTACTCATTCATTGTCACTAATCCTGTTCTTCTCCTTCATCTCATACATATCCACCAGTACACACAACACAGCATCCAACAGCAATCCGGCTCTTATTCAGGTTGCTATCTCTCACCCAATTCTCTTATCCAAGGATGGGTGCAATTGAATACCTTCTCCCTGGTACTCCTTCCTCTCATCAAGGACATTGATTAATTGAAATCAAATTCACATTGTGTTAAGCCAAGGGTGGCCTTGAGATAGCAAGAAAGTGGGGGTGGACAAATCTGTTAAGTTTGGTTTTCTCATTTTTCATTTTTCCAAACTTAAATTCAATTTTCTACAATTCTACAGTAAGTCATGATTTTAATTTTAAACATCTTTATGAAAACCTGTCAGTATTTTAGTGCAATTTTATATACACTTTTTGAAAGCAAATTTTCCTAATATGCTTTTTGTATGCTATTTTCACTACTGTGATTTTTTGCCCATTTCTTAAAATGCAACCAAAATTGAATTTCTCCTTGTAATTTCTCCATATAACAAAGGCTTGGAAAACCCTCATCTGTAGGTTTTAGTTTGTTGCTTTTTGTTTTGCTTTGACTTTCAGCCGATGTGTAAGAGATGAACATGTGAAAAGCATTCCCTTAAGTTGTAAAAAGAAAAGCAGGGGGATAGCTACTTACTTCCACTAGGAATAGTAGTAGAAACTAAACTTGGTGATCTCATTACAGCAATTATTAAACATTTGATTTCTTAAAGACCCACCATCCCAGAGATTCAAGGGGCAATGCCATTGTAATGAGAAACAACCCTTTAAGGGGAAACAAAACTTCCAGCACTGACTCTTTCTATAGGATGTCCTCAATTTAACACCAAGGAAGCAGAATGATTCAAGTCAACTCCAACAGAGATCTTATTCTTTGGGGAAAAACAACAAAACCAGATTGGGTCTGGGCTTGAATATCCCCATGCTGCAAGCTCCACAAAGTAGCAAGTGTCTGCGGAGGGGCTGCTCAGGAATTCTAGGCACACATCCATATGCAAATGGGAAGAAAGTACAGCACTACAGCCTTCAACAGAAGAATTAGCTAACCTCCTTTTAAAAAAGGGTGAGGGGGCGGGACAGGAGGGAGAAGAAAGGAAGAAAGGATGTTGGGCCAACTTTAAAAAGGAAAGCTGGGAAGAGTTTTTTGTATATTCTCCCCCCCTTAAAAAGATCTTTATGTTTAAGAACAAAATAAAACAAAACACCTAATGATAAGATGTAACAAGCACCAGTAGGGTTCAAAGTGACCCTAGGTCTTCTTTGTGTTCAGACTGAGGGAAGCTTCCTACAGAGATTTTTTACTGGCTATTTTCCCCTCCCCCCTTAATGGAAGAATTTCCTTGAGTGGACATCTTGGAAAGTCTCCGTGCTGGGAGTCTGAACTTTCCCACAGCAGTGGAGTGTGAATTGTTTTGTTCTACATTAATTTAGGTTTAAGCAGCCACAATCCTAGACGCTGCCAGAGCGTTTGCCCCGTGCTTCTCGACACGATGCAAATTAAGCATTCCTTACAGCTGTAGCTGACAACAGGAAGTCTCAAAGAGCCTTTAAAGCAAAGGAAGAAAAATTGGCCTTGTTTATTCATTCACTGAGCATGCTCCAGTAGCAGCACACATCATGTGATTTCCAGTTTCCAAGGCAACAAGTGTGATGCTAAGTACACACTGTCCTATGCCAAAACAAGAGACTTGGGGGATTGAGGGTAGCTTTTGTAAAATTAAAATAAATAAATGTACAGATTTTATGTAGTATCATCATATCAAGACTGATCTTTTCATTGCCTCCTTATATGCAGCTGAACACAATACAGGCAGTTGCCAATAGATCTAAGCCTCTGCAGCTGTAGTAGCAAGATATTCAGTAGCTGTATAGTGTGACAAAAAGAGAGTCCTGATAAGATATATCAGAATGGTATTATCTGAAACAAAGACAGAAAGCCTGTAACCTTGAGCTACTCATTTCTAATCCTTGCACATTCACAAGCCTCAGTTGCTCAATAAAGTTAAACAAGCAGCTCTCAAAGTCTGAGCTGTCCCCTCCCCCTCTCCCCTCACAGTTGTCAGGAAGACTTGCACAAAGTCCTTCCTGACCCCTTTCCCACAGTCTTTCGGCTGGGGCAAGAGGCAACGTGCAAACTCAGCCCCTCTGGAATTGTGAGTACAATGGAAATCGGGTGTTCCCTTGTGTTGGCTGCTGTGGGCAATTTAGTTGAATTGAGCCACCCTCTATATTTAACAGGCTTTTTGTTCCCTGAGAGACTCTAAGGGACCAATAAGCATGGTTCATGAGCCACTGGGCCTTCACTTTTTACTTTTAATGGCTTCTTTCAAGAATAGTTGCAAGAGCAGATCATACTCTTGCCATTTCTCATCCCAATAATATGGATTGGCATAAGCTGCAGCGGCAAATGTAATGATTTGTGTTATTATGCTAACGAAATGTCACCCACACCTCTCTTTCAAATTATCCATCTTACAGGTAGGTAGCCGTGTTGGTCTGCTGTCAAAACAAAATAAAAATAAAATAGAAAAATTCCTTCCAGTAGCACCTTAGAGACCAACTAAGTTTGTCATTGGTATGACAACTGTTGATGACTGTTAAGGTTTACCACACCTACCAGCCAATCACCCATTCCCACCACCCTTCTGAGTAATACCCCTCCCCACCCTCCCACTATATTTAAGGGTCTGGTAACTTCTGTTTCAGTATATCTGAAGAAGTGTGCATGCACACGAAAGCTCATACCAATGACAAACTTAGGAATTTTTTAATTTTATTTTTAAATTATCCATAAAAAGCCACTCAAGGGACACGAGGACACCCAGTCCCTCTCTATAACCACCAAGTGCCCCAATACCCCTTGCATGGTACAGTTGTGTCCCTGACAAGCAGATATTAGGAAGCTCATTGAGGGGCAGTATTTTAATATGAGTAGGAAAAGGAGAGCACCCCTAAACATTTTTTAAGAAAAAAAAGCACTGGCTCAATCAACAGAGCATGAGACTCTTAATCTCAAGCTCATGGGTTCAAGCCCCTCCTTGAGTAAAAATAAAATAAAATCCTGTGTTGCAGGGGGTTGGACTCAATTACCTGTGTGGTCCCTTCCAAATCTACAGTTCTATGAGTCTATGATTCTAAAGAAACAGCAAGCCAGAAGTCCGGCTAGGAGCTACGTTCTCAGCAGAGCATCTCATAGGCTGAACTACTAGGTGCAGCTGAAAAGTTATTTTGAAGAGTTATTTTCATGACACTAGAAGGCATCCTTGTCACAGCAATCATATCAATTTGCAGATGAAAGAGTTGCTCCTTTTGGATGTGTGAGTTCTTTAATTATCTGTTATCATATCTTCCCTGGAATACAGGATGTGCTTGTGTAACCAGATTCCATGTGTGCAAGGTTCTCTTCCGATGTGCTGTGTGTGGCTGGTTGCAGCTTACAGAAACTTGGTCCAAGCCTTACCTTCACCTTGCAAATGGAATGGGACTTACAGCAATGGTGATAAATTTTTAAGGTGGAAAATGAAACTGTCTTCAAAGAGAAGATTGAGAAAGTCTAGCTGTCACAAAAAATCACCTTGGTGACTGTTACCTTAAAGGTGACTTAGCCCCTGGAGTTATTTCGGTTTTAGGAAAAGTACTGAAATTGGGTCACCTTCAGCACGCAGTGCAAGACTACAGTTCTGAGGAACAAAAAGGTGCTATTCAAATGCATTATGCCAATCCAAAATAATTCTAAATTATTCACAGAAGGACAAAGAAGCAGTGGAGTTATTGTATCATTAATTTTGCCAAGTGTTTTGTTCCAGGGGTTTATACATGTTAGAATACAGCCTTAGGAGCAAGAAAAACCTTGCTTTTGGAAAGAGTGTACAGTGGTACCTCGGTTTATGAACACAATTGGTTCCGGAAGTCTGTTCATAAACTGAAGCGTTCATAAACTGAAGCGAACTTTCCCATTGAAAGTAATGGAAAGTGGATTAATCCGTTCCAGACGGTCCGCAGAGTAACCGTTCATAAACTGAAGCGAACTTTCCCATTGAAAGTAATGGAAAGTGGATTAATCCGTTCCAGACGGGTCCGCGGAGTACTTAAACTGAAGCGTTCATAAACTGAAACATGGGTGTAATTGGTTCCGGAAGTCTGTTCATAAACTGAAGCGTTCATAAACTGAAGCGAACTTTCCCATTAAAAGTAATGGAAAGTGAATTAATCCGTTCCAGATGGGTCTGCGGCGTTCATAAACCGAAAATTCATAAACCGAGGTGTTCATAAACCGAGGTTCCACTGTATGTAGCTTCATAGGTTCCTTGTTGGAAGGATGCTCATACATACTATCTTTCTGTCTTAACAGTCCACTTCCACAAACACAATGTAGTGGTGATTAAGGTGGCTATGCTCTTATTGTTGATCTTCAGGAACACAACCATCAGAGATAACAAACTTAGTGGTTTCTAAGGTGCTACTGGAAGGAATTTTTTTATTTTGTTTCTGTAAATGAAGATAATGTACTACCCCTGGACTGGCAGAAAAGATTCCAGACACAGTAAAAATGGGTTTTAAAAGTCCCAGGAAGTGGTGAAGAGTCACAGATCTACTAGTAAAGTGTCTCCGGAACAACCACATTCTTTTGTGATTCCAGATTCCATTTCAGAGAGGAGGGGGCCTGAGCAAGGCTAGAAGGGGTGTGTTTGTGTGTGTGTGTGTGTGTGCGTGTGCGTGTGTGTGTAGCTGATAAGACAAGAAAAGGTGGAAGTAATAACATACGGTATTAAGTTTCTGATCTAGTTCAGTATCCTGTTCTCACAGTGGCCTGGGGATAAATGTTTCAATTTTTGAAGCTACAAAATCTGCCTCCCAAAGTCTAAATTGCTCACAAGTTTTCAGGAGGCCCCTCATGAAGTTTGTAGTAACTCAAAGGCCTGCTTCAGCTTGGAGAAGTCTTTAATCTGTCTAAATATGCTCATTTCAGGGTTTGTTTGATTACACTATAAACCCCTGCTTTTGTGATAACATTTCACAGCATTCCAAAGCTCCCACCTTTTAGCCATTTTTGTCCTAAAGGAGAACAAAAGTATGTGCCAATTCAGAGTAAAGGAAAGTACTGGTCCGAGAAACATTGCTGTCACTCTTAATTGGCTTCATTTGCCCTCGGTGATATTCTGATTTAGCTAAATCTGATTGCAGGGCAGTCTCGAGCAGGTCGCGTGCCCTGATGCTGAGGGGCGGAGATCGCTCCGGCGCCCCCGCCCTCACAGGGGGCAGCATGGCTTCCGCGCGGATTTCCCACACAGCGCCCAGCCTACCAGCCCGGCGCCCTGACGCCCCACACCACCGGGACTCTACCTAGAGCCGGCCCTGTCTGATTGGCTATGAAGCATCATGTCATGGTCACATTGACTATATCATAGGTAGGCAAACTAAGGCCCAGTGGCCAGATCCAGCCCAATCACCTTCTAAATCTGGCCCGTGGATGGTCTAGAAATAAGCATGTTTTTACATGAGTAAAATGTGTCCTTTTATTTTTCCAAAATATAGTCCGGCCCCCCACAAGGTCTGAGGGACTGCTGAAAAAGTTTGCTGACCCCTGGACTATATGATACCTGGCTGGCAGGCAGTATTCTTCTGATAATTAGTGCAGAACCTTAAATTAGTGCAGAATGGGGTTGTCAAACTGTTGATAGGTTTGAGGCAACCCGATAA
This sequence comes from Zootoca vivipara, assembly GCF_965207765.1. Taxonomy (NCBI): domain Eukaryota; kingdom Metazoa; phylum Chordata; class Lepidosauria; order Squamata; family Lacertidae; genus Zootoca; species Zootoca vivipara. The sequence goes on along the minus strand of NC_142584.1, from coordinate 74,419,993 downwards.
TAAAACACCAAATCTGCTACAGATTCACTGGCTGCCTATATACATCTGAACCCAATTCAAAGTACTGGTGTTGGCCTTATGGCTCAGGATCCCAATATCTTCTGGACCACCACTCTTGATATGAACCTACTGATATGAACCTTTAGATCTTCCTCTGAGGGAAGCTCAGGGACCCAGGTGGCGCTGTGGTTAAACCACTGAGCCTAGGGCTTGCTGATCAGAAGGTCAGCGGTTCGAATCCGTGTGACGGGGTGAGCTCCCATTGCTCGGTCCCTGCTCCTGCCAACCTAGCAGTTTGAAAGCATGTCAAAATGCAAGTAGATAAATAGGAAACGCTACAGCGGGAAGGTAAACGGAGTTTCCATGTGCTGCTCTGGTTTGCCAGAAGCAGCTTTGTCATGCTGGCCGAGATGAGCGCGCAACCCCAGAGTCGGTCACGACTGGACCTAATGGTCAGGGGTCCCTTTACCTTTACCTGAGGGAAGCTCAGCATGTGTTGGCAAGGAGGTGAGCCGTCTGTCGAAAGTTCTTCCCAGGAGGAGGTCTGCTTGACACATTCACTGGCATCTATTTGGTGACTAACACTTCACCCCAGGCTTTTGGTGGACTGAGTTGATGATAAAGCTTTCTGTAAAGGTTTCTTTTGGGGGGTGGGGTAGTATATCTATCAATAGCTATATATATGAATTGTATATGAATATGTATGAATTTATGAATAGTATGTTGTATTTATTCTTGTTTTTAAATGTGTTGTAACTTGCTTGGGAATCTTTGAGTAAGAAGTCTAAGAATAAGAATAACAACTTCCTGCTCATCTAGTCCCCAATACAAGAAAGTAGCATCATAGGGCAATTGCACTATAGCTTTAGGAAGCAACTAAGTGATTCCCCAACTGTAACTCACCCCTCCCACCCTTGGGCTCTCCCAAACAGTAAATTTCAAGTTAGAATCAGTCAACCACTGTTTCAGGAAATCTCCAAAGCTTACCGTATTTTATCATGCTCCATCAAGTCTTTTGCCAAAACTACAATTTAGGCTACAGTCCTAACCCCACTTATCTGAACTTAACAGGATTTACTTCTGAGTTGACCTGGTTGGGTTGTGCTGTTCATTATGAAGTAGAAGAGCTTCATGGGACTGTAGTATTGAATTACAAAACTGCAATGTCTACACAAGACTGGTTTAGATGGTCTAGGGTGACACTATGTGGTTAATTCAAGCACTGAAATAGCAACAGCATATACAGGTTTCAAAGATAAATGTTTTCTTTTCAAGCTGTTAGAACAAACCTCAGTTTTAAATGAACCAATCCTTCTTACAAAGGATCTGTTTCATGTCCATTTTTTAAAGAGGCTGTTACCACCGTGACTTAAATTTCTTCTTATCCTAAACATGTGCAGTACCCCTAGACTTGGAATGCACACTGGGAAGGTTTCTATGCATAAAATGGGGAGGTGCTTGAAATATGGATGCAAAGTAAACATCTGAGATTCTGTTTGTTGCCTGAAAGTGTCTTAACAGATAACTGCACATTTACCAAACTAGTAAAGAGTGATCTGTTAATAAGAACTTAGAATAGGAAACAAAACAAAACAAAACCCCTTTTGTTAAATTTAAAGATACTCAACCCAGAGAGACACAATTAAAATGCACAGATCAACAGTATGATGTTCCCTCTCACAGTGGAGTAGCGAGAACACCTGTAACTTTCTATAAGGGAAAGTTACATGCAGATGTGTGATCAATGTGCAGGCTCTCCCCTCTGGTCTCAATCCAAAAAGAAACACTGCATACTCATTTCTTCTGATGACTGATCAGAGCCCAAAGATGACAACTATGACAACCTTATTATTTATACCAGGCACCCCCAAATTCGGCCCTCCAGATGTTTTGGGACTACAACTCCCATCATCCCTAGTTAACAGGACCAGTGGTCAGGGATGGTGGGAATTGTAGTCCCAAAACAGCTGGAGGGCCGAGTTTGGGGATGCCTGGTATAAATAATAATGATTTATACACACCACCAAGCAAGGAGACCTATTGGCCTTGGGTGGAGTGCACTGAGTTGTGCTAAGGATTTATTTATTTTTAATGGAAACAAAATAAAAAATAAAAAAAATTCCCTCCAGTAGCCCCTTAGAGATCAACTAAATTTGTCATTGGTATGAGCTTTCGTGTGCATGCACACTTCTTCAGATATTATTTTTAATGGTGAATGTATGCCAACAACTATCTGTGGATCTCTGTCTAAATGACATCCTACACAATAAAGCCACTATAAATACCTGAAATGAACATGACTTTGGTGTGAATAACAGTGCTGGTCTTTAAGTGAGTTCTTCTTTAAGAAAAAGGTTTTTTGTTTTTTAATTTAATTGAAATCTGTGTGAGTCAATCTGCCAGATGGTGGGAATTGTCAGCTTTGACAATGCCCAATCGTATTTCAAAAGGTGTGTGCTGCTGAATTGAGCCATGGGGATGGAGTGTCACACTTCTATGGTATCTGAAGAAGTGTGCATGCACACGAAAGCTCATACCTATGACAGACTTAAAGGTAAAGGGGCCCCTGACCATCAGGTCCAGTCGTGTCTGACTCTGGGGTTGTGGCGCTCATCTCGCTCTATAAGCCGAGGGAGCCGGCGTTTGTCCGCAGACAGCTTCCGGGTCATGTGGCCAGCATGACAAAGCTGCTTCTGGCGAACCAGAGCAGCGCACGGAAACGCCGTTTACCTTCCCGCCAGAGTGGTCCCTGTTTATCTACTTGCACTTTGATGTGCTTTCGAACTGCTAGGTGGGCAGGAGCTGGGACCAAGCAACAGGAGCTCACCCTGTTGCAGGGATTCGAACCGCCGTCCTTCTGATCAGCAAGCCCTAGACTCTGTGGTTTAACCCACAGCGCCACCTGGGTCCCACATGACAAACTTAGTTGGTCTCTAAGGTGCTACTGGAAGGAATTTTTTTATATTTTGTTTACACTTCTATGGGTAAAGCACTTTGGATCCAAGTAAGAATAGCAGGGATCCTGTTCTTCATAGTGCTGGTAAGGTAAAGGGACCCTTCACCAGGGTCCAGCCGCGGACGACTCTGGGGTTGCGGTGCTCATCTCGCTCTATAAGCCAAGGGAGCCGGCGTACAGCTTCTGGGTCATGTGGCCAGCATGACTAAGCAGCTTCTGGTGAAACCAGAGCAGCGCACGGAAACGCCGTTTACCTTCCCGCCGGAGCGGTCCCTATTTATCTACTTGCACTTTGATGTGCTTTCGAACTGCTAGGTTGGCAGGAGCTGGGACTGAACAACGGGAGCTCACCCCGTCACGGGGATTCGAACCGCCGACCTTCTGATCAGCAAGCCCTAGATTCTGTGGTTTAACCCACAGTGCCACCCGTGTCCTGCTTCATAGTGCTGCGACCCCCTCAAAAATGCCCCCCCCCACTTTTGCTGCTTCATTTTCACAGCCTTGTTCATGACCTGCAAAAGTAGGTCTGGATTTTTGGGAATATTCTCTTGGTGCAAGAGAAATCAAACAAGAATCAGGAAGCCTGATTGTAAGTGGTGGCAGAACCAACTTTGAAAATAGATCATTTCTTTAACTAGCAGCTCTTATAACACTTGCAGTGATAGAAATTTCATCAATGGCCGACTGGACTGTCATTTTCTTTAGTTTCATCCTTCCTTATTTTGCTGCTTGTGATGGATAGGAATGTTGGAGAATTCTGACCAAAGCAGGACTAGAAATTGCCAATATTCACTTATTCATCCCTTGTCTGGAACAGAAATTAATCCAGTACAACTGGTATCTGCTGTTGTTGTATTCAGTCCTCAAATGATATATAACAATACATAATTGATGAACCCCTGCCCCCAAATTTACATTGTGTTTTCTCTGCATTGAAATGAATGGTGTAGAATAATGTAATGATAATATAATAATGTAATTAATTACATAACATAAAACATCACCATAGCAGACACCATGGCAAATAACGCTACTTTTCTTGGAAGCAAAATGGAGGCAGCACCGTATGTCACAAACACAGGGTATTATGAAGTAGTGTGGAGTTTCAGATGAATCTTAGATGCTTTCTATGTTCCTCTTCCGTTCAAACATTTTTATTCTGTTCAGCTTGTTTTCCTTAATCTTCGTTTCTTTTTTAAAGTCGGATTTCCATTGTAATGTGCATGGCCCTTTGCTGTGAATTCATCACTCTGGACTGTTGTCTATCTTGCATCTTATTATGTTATTACTGTGGATTCAACTAACTGGTCCAGCTAGCACAGGCATAGGCAAACTCAGCCCCTCCAGATGCTTTGGGACTACAACTCCCATCATCCCTAGCTAACAGGACCAGTGGTCAGAGATGATGGGAGTTGTAGTCCCAAAACATCTGGAGGGCCGAGTTTGCCTGTGCCTGAGCTAGCAGAAGCTTCTGCTCGTAAGAACTTCTGCCGGTGCAAGAGTTTTCCACCCTCTCCTTCCCTGTATTACCCCCAGTAGGCAGGAGATGAAGTGGTTGGATGAGGGGAGTTTTGCAGTGGGTGGAAGAAAGGTCCAGCATTTCCTTTCCCACTCCTTCTCCACAGAAGATTGCCTGCTCCCAAGGATGACTGAAGAGAAGAGGTTATGTTACATGCAGTAGTGGTGCATAGCTGTCAAGTTTTCCCTTTTCTCGCTAGGAAGCCTATTCAGCACAAGGGAATTTCCCTTAAAAAAGGGAGAACTTGACAGCTATGTAGTGGTGTAACATGTAGTTTGACCCTCTCATAGCTTCCAGTACCATTTTTCTTTTCTTTTTGTTGAGTAGCATTTTAAGTGGCATTTCTTAAGTGTGCTGTGTGTGTAATACCTCTTGGAATTTGCAGAAGAGGCACTGTGCTTTAATTGTGTGTGCATGAGAAGTGATGTAAAAGCAGTGCTTCCCTTGGTGAAAAAAAGTAGCCTTGCACAGGGCCTGAGCTGGGGTGGCCAAACTACGCCAGTCACTATTTTGATTTCCTGGAAATTTGTATACTGGATCTTTGTGGACTGAAGCTGGCAATCTTTGGTGATGTTTTTCAACACTGGGAATAGAATAAGCAAATGACATCTGTGGTGTAGTGGTGTAGTGGTTAAGAGTGGTAGACTCGTAATCTGGGGAACTGGGTTCGTGTCTCCGCTCCTCCACATGCAGCTGCTGGGTGACCTTGGGCTAGTCACACTTCTTTGAAGTCTCTCAGCCCCACCCACCTCACAGGGTGTCTGTTGTGGGGGAGGAGGGGAAAGGAGATTGTTAGCCGCTTTGAGACTCCTTCGGGTAGTGATAAAGCGGGATATCAAATCCAAACTCTTCTTCTTCTTCTTCTTCTTCTTCTTCTTCTTCTTCTTCTTCTTCTTCTTCTTCTTCTTCTTCTTCTTCTTCTTCTTCTTCTTCTTCTTCTTCTTCTTCTCAGCTGTAGCAGGAAAACTATTTCATTGTAATGTTCAACTGGAAATAGCTTGAGGAATGTCAGTTTTCAAAATAGTTTATAAAGGGATGCATGTAACTGTTTTCAAAGAAGATGATTTCCAGTTAGACAGATTAACCTAAATTGTAGCATAATTCTCTCTTTTTAATTTTTTTTTAGCAAGAATGAAACACCAAATATGCATGTAGGCATATTCCTTACCTAGTGAAAAAGCAGTGGTAAAAAGAGAAATTGGCTTTAACGTCCAAGATCTACTGCTCTTCTGCAACCTACAATGGCACTGCCAAAACACTTCAATTGTGACCTGTGTTAAGCTTGCATGTGGGAAGCCCAGCTAGACACTTTTATAAAGAACATTATGTGGCCTTGAATGAGTCACAATCTCCCACCTTAACCTACATCACAGGGCTATTGCAAAGACAACTCTTTGAGATTCCCAATTAGGATTACTGGGAATGTGGGCACATGTATTTGTATTCTTTAAATATGCTTCACTCACATATGGGTCATTCTTCTGAACCCTGTATATGCACTAAAAAGAGTGCTGTCCCTTTTTTGTTTCTGCCTGCATTATTTAGACCCATCTCTTTGGCTTTATCAGACAAACTTACTTGGTGATCAGCGGCTTAACAAAATGAGTTTGTTACTTCAGCCTCCCACACGCATCAGTTTGCAAAAGGGACATAAATGTGTTCCAGCAGCCATAAACAATTTAATATGTTAGATTTATGTTGCATTTTGGCAAGACAGAAAGAGAGGTTTTAGTTGGACTAGGATAAATGCAGCTGATAGAATCAGATAGGGCTGCAAATAAGGCTCTAGGTATCTGATACAAGATTAGCAATTTCAGTGTCTACTTTAGAAGTTGATTTGCTTCCAATATGCTTTGTTTGAATACTTGCAAATCAGCCATGGGGGATGCTTTCTGCCCAGTGAGACAGATTTTAATCTACTCAATCATGGTGGGCCAAATTTGACAGGTAGGAAGGACTGCCTACCTGTCAATCATCTATTGTCATAGTGATGTCAGGTGATGCCGCACTTTGAGGCCTTGGTTATTGGGACTTCAAAACACAGCACAGGGCTGCTTTCAAAGGGCTTTCAAAGCAGGTTTAAAGAGCAGTGCGGGGTGGTTTACAAGAGGCTTTAAAGCAGCCTGACACTGCTCTTTGAAAGTCATTTGCAAGCAGCTCCATACTGCTCCTTAAACCTCAGCAAACTGGAGGTTTCAGGGACCAAACTCAAGCGCCTTACGCACAGAAACTTACTGATTCTGTTGATGTTTACATCAGTCATGAGGTGGGGTGTCTTACAATGGCTATTAATTCCTGAGATCAAACATTGGTTGGTGGTAATATTGCCTAGATCCTAAGCTTCAGGAAAAGTTCATTGAGATGCTGTCCAAGGTTTCCAAAACAACATCTGACGGTGGTCCCTGAAGCCTTTTTGTGACCTTCAGCAGCATTGGACACCCCCTACCCCATCGGTCCTTATGCCACCTTCCCAAAGGTGGATGAGGTGCTGGGCTTTAGGAAGGAGGAAAGAGGGCTCTAGGACCCTGTCAGAACCCTCATGCCTTCTTCTCAAAGGCCAATGCTTCACTTACCCAGCTTTGGGAAGGTGGCACGAGGGCTATGGTATGTGTGTCAAATTTTTGCCTCACTTCCCCCCTCTGGAGGGTTCAGTGTCAAAGTACTTTTGCAGCCCACTTGGTATGAAAAGTTGGGTCTCCCTGCTCTATAACCACCAAAAAAGTTTTTTTAAAAAAATTAGCATGATGGTGTTCCACCAGCTACCATTGCATGAATGATCATAGCGTTGGCTTATGCTTACACTGGCCTTCCTGCCATAGCCCCAAGTACCAGCCTGATTTTTGCCATTGTTTTATATCCCATTGTGTGCTTACAAATTGTTAAGACTTCATATATCTATGGCTGTAGATGATCCAAAATCCACTCAAAGAACTTCCATATGTAGAGTTATTTTTGCCAGAACACCCAATTTCGAAAGTAATCATGAAAAACAAGCTGGATTGACCAAAACATATCTTAGGAACATAAGTTGTGGACTTGCATGAATGAATTCATTTTTCAAGGTCCATCTCTACGAAAGTGATTACTTAAAAATAAAAAGAGTAGCTGTATGCAACTGGACAAGTGGAGCTATAGCCATGGCAGATGGGCAACAGGAATCTAGGCAAGCAAGCAAGAGCTCTGAGCATGCACAAAATGTAGCGATACAAATGCTTATTGGTAGAATATTGATGCTTTTACTTCCAAGTTTTTAGAAAAGGCAAAGGAAGTTGCACATGATGAATGAAATCAGCATAAAAGGATTTCTCTCAGGCATCCATGGGTAGGATAGGTGCTGTCGTCACATGCAAAATGTACCATGCAAAACAGCTGTCAGTTGTTGAAGAAGGGGATAATTAAATGCTACCTATCGTTTTAGGTGTGTATGCTGAGAAGAAAAGCAACTTGAAAACTAAAATGTCAAGATTTTGTCAGCGTGCAGAAAGGGGGAAAATGAAATTGGTACATGTAACTTTGCTTTTACAAGTGGATGAACAGGCTGGCAGATGTCCAGAAATCTGAAAAGATGCTGAAAATGAAGCATGTTTAGTTTATAATGAGCTGTCAAACTGTTTCCTATTGTGCTAATTCACTCTTCCTGTCAGATTAACTACAGAATGATGAATTTTTAAATTAGTAAGCAATACATCCTGCTAATACCTATGGAAAAGGTATTTTAAAATCAAGTTGGGATTAATGCTTCCCAGTTATACCACCATTTGATTCATTGCTCTCAGAATACTAAAGAGTGGTGGGACTTTCGTGGCATAGAGTGGGGGAAATTACAGGATCCACATTTACTCTGGGATCTCTGGTTATCAGGTGCTCCACTTGCCAGCTGACCAGAGGCTTGTTTGCTCCTTGAACTGGAGAACAAGGAGGTTTGTTTCACACCCAGAGCTCAAACATGAAGAAGGACCTCCGATGATGATTGCAGGATCCAGGTCAGTTCAGACTGGGAGAAGCAGTCAGTCCTTGAGGTGTTGTGGTCCTAAACTGTTAGAGGCTTTATAAGTCTAAACCAGCACTTTGAATTGGGTCCAGAAATTAATTGACAGCAAGTGCAGTTGGACCAGAATCGGTGTAAAATACACAAACCGTCTTGCCCTAGTGAGCAACCTGGCCACCAAAGTCAGCACCAGCGGAAGTTTCTGAACTGTCTTCAGTGGCAGCCCTATGTATAACGTGTTGCAGTAATCTAACCTAGAGGTTACCAGAGTAGACGACAGAAGTTAGGCTATCCTTGCTTAGGTAGGTGTGCAGCAGGGCTACCAGCCGAAGCTGATGGAAGACACTTCATGCCACTGAGGCCACCTGAAACTGAAGTGACAGCAAAGCATTCAGAAGTGCCCCCAAGCTCATTCCTTCAGAGGGAGTGTAACCGAGGTGATCTCCCTCCCACCCAGTCTAGGGAACCACCCACTAACAGTGCTTGGCCTATCACTCAACTTCCAAAAAATCAAAGTGCTGCACCAACAAGTGCAAAATAACCCCTCTGCAGCACCAGAAATCCAACTCAGTGGTGTAAAGTTGGAAAATGTCAATCACTTCTCCTACCTTTCCACAAGCGCCAACATTGATGCTGAAATCTAGCATTGCCTGAGCTCTGCGAGTGCGGCTTTCTCCCGATTGAAGTGCAGAGTGTTTGAGGACTGGGGCATTCGCAGGGAAACCAAAGTGCTTGTTTACAAAGCTATTGTACTACCAACCTTACTATATGCTTGTGAAACATGGACCACTTATAAACGCCATCTCCAACTGCTCGAAAAATTCCATCAACGGTGTCTCTGAAAATTTCTACACATCACTTGGTAAGACAGGCGAACTAATATCAGTGTACTGGAAGAAGCAAAGATCACCAGTGGTGAAGCAATGATTCTTCAACATTAACTTCGTTGGACTGGTCATGTTGTGTGGATGCCTGATGATCGTCTTCCAAAGCAACTACTCTATTCTGAACTTAAAAATGGAAAGTGTAATGCTGGTGGTCAACAAAAAAGGTTTAAAGACTGTCTCAAGGCAAATCTTTAAAAATGTAGTATAAACACTGACAACTGGGAAACACTGGCCTGTGAGTGCTCCAGTTGGAGAACAGCCTTTACCATGGGCTTTGAAGAAACTCGATCTCAGGACGCAAGGGAGAAACGTGCTAAGAGCAAGGCATGTAGTGAACCAGCAGAATGCTTAATCTGTCCCAATTGTTCAATGCCAGGGAACACACTCTCTAGATCCCCTGCCCTGGCATACCAGACTGAGAAGCTTCCCCTCTCCAACCTTTAAGTCTGCCCTGATGCTGCACCAAATACTCAGATGGGCACAGCTGGTTGAGACCAACTCTACCCTGCTCACCCACCCAGGTCTCGGTGATACAGATTAGATTGGCCTCATTCATAATCAAATAATGGACGAGGGAGGTCTTACTTGGAGCGACCTGGCATTCAGCAACAGCAGCTGCAGAATCAGCACTGACTGATAGGACAACTGCAATTCATCAGATGAATGGTGAGGCTGGCATACGGCACACAGCACAGTCACTGCCTGCCTTTGCCATGTGTCCCTCACCTGGCCTGCCACACCTTCCACATCATACCTCCTCTTGCCCAGAACTACTACGACTGGGGTCACCCCTGCTCTTCCCAGCTCCTCTCTTCTCATCTTTACATTCCCATTAAAACAAAAAGCAAAAAAAAAACCCACCCAAATTTAAAAACACCCATGTTAAAAGCAGTTTAAAACAATCTAAAACATTTTAAACAATTAGGGCAGTAACAGAAACTCACAACAAACCCCCTAAAAATACCCCAACCCAAATTATTGCCTGTCAATTACAGTATCTAATCCATGTCAAGCTGCACATCTGATTTACACCAGTTCTCTTTTTCCCCCTTTAAAAAGGGGTTTTAAATGTAATATTTTACTAACACAATTATCCTCGCTGTGCCACACTGTAAGCCTTCTCTTACAGTTATTCAAAATATCAAAATGCAATTGAATTCTGAAAATTCCATGCACACAGCTGCAGAATGCATTGACAACTTTTGGATATATGTAGAGAAACCCCCTGCTTGGCAGGGGGTTGGACTGGATGGCCCTTGTGGTCTCTTCCAACTCTATGATTCTATGATTCTATAAACCTACCTATCCGCTCCGCTGAGACACTGTTTCCCCCTGTTTGAGCTTCTTGCCACAAATTTTCTTACAGAGGAAGGAGCTGCAATTGCACACTTCACACAACCTGAGAGTCCCTTTTCCTTTCAACTGCTCCCCACTGAATGACTGATTGGTGGGAGGGAACTCAGCAGGATTATGAAATTATGGGTCAGCAACTGGCCCATACACTGGGGGTTCCCAATTCCTGATCTAGAAGGATGATTCAATCCATCGCCACTTCTTCCCTTCCTCTCCAACACCCACTGCTCTGAATATGGAATTTCCCATTGACACACACATACCAGGCAATTCCAGGCAGAGGTGGGAGAGACAGCTGGTCTCAAATCCTGGAGAGCTGCTGTCCATCACCACTGAATTAGATAGACTGCTGTTCTGACTTGTTATAAAGCTGTTTCCTATGCTCCTACACACAACCATGCTAGGAGTTGGGTTCATGCAAAAACTATGTGCCTGCAAGTTATACACTGGATTGTGTTCTACACCTAGAAATTTATTCATTGATTTACAGGAAAACATAAAGCAGCAATTTTGTCTCAAGCAGAATCCTTAACGGCAACTTCCTGTATAGCAGTTTTCTAACTTCATGTGAAATAGCCACCTCTAGAAATCTGACTTGATCAAAAATGGTTTTCTATCCTACTTCAAAAACACTGTCATATTGTAAACATTTTGCAAACTTTTATACATGAGCTTGTTGTTTGTTGTTGTTTAGTCGTTTAGTCGTGTCTGACTCTTCGTGACCCCATGGACCAGAGCACGCCAGGCACTCCTGTCTTCCACTGATTCCCGCAGTTTGGTCAAACTCATGTTCGTAGCTTCAAGCTTAAAATGTATAAAACATGAGCTTAAAATGTATAAAACTTGTGAGTTTAATTTTAAAAAACAAAAATAACTTTCCAGTTTTAAATATAAATTCTAAACACAATACAGTATATATAAAAATCCAATTGAAATCAGTGGGAATCACATCAGTGGCCCTGACCCAGAAAGCCCTTGTACACATATGTATGGAACATGCACAACTAACGGGGCATTGCAGAGGCACCCCACCCCCCCAAAAAAGAACAACCAGAAAACGAAAAGAAACTCTGAAACCATTTTGGGTTAGAAAAAGGCACAACTTTATTTGATGAGCTTGCAACACTCCAAATGAACCAGTGCGAGAATTAGGCACATCGCATCGACATCTTATTGACAGACATACTTGAACAACAGTAATCCGGAGGCCGGAAGATCCAGAGAATGCAAACCAACTGTTTAACTTCTTGGCATTCTTCTTCTCTGTAGGCAATTACGTGGTTAGGGCTTGGAAAAATAGGTAAAATGATTAGTTTCCATTTGGGCTAAAACTCACAAGCTACAATGCAACACATTATTACTGAATGTACTTGAGCCCACTGAAACCAATGATCTAGACTGGCCATCTCATTGCACCTGTATTAGCAATGCTTTCCTTAAATCAATCTTTCCCAATTGTGAGTCTAGAGATTGTGGGGGAAAGAACCATCTCTTACCAGTGGTCATGTTGGCTATGGGTGATGGGGATTGTAGTCCAACAACATCTGAAAACACAAGGTTGGGGAAGACTGTTTTAAGGGCAAAATATCAGTATTAGGATTGCTGTGATAATCTGCTAGATTTAGTAATTGGTAGCTGGATGTGCAGACTCTTGCATAAACTAGGTGAAGAGGAGAAGCATACTGGTACTATATGTGCCCCTTTGTGCAAGTGTCTGTCAGCATTGCATTAATGGGACATGAATTACAACACACAGTCAAATGCCCATTAATTTCACAAGTACTGCAACAAGTGGTGTGTAATGTAACTCTGCAGGAGTGGAGCTGGGTTAGGATGTATATAGACATGAAGAAGCAAACGAATGATTTTGAGCCTCTGTAGCTGTTACTTTCTAGGTCAGTCCTTCCTCAAATTATTAATGTATTCATGCATTAAGGCAAGGCAGCAAAATATAAAAAAGATAGAACTGTAACGTAGCTTCCAATATTTCACATACATTTGCAGATACTGTATAAAATGCCAACCACGGGACATGTTCTGACCACTGTAACTCATAACAGTTTGCACACTGCTTTTCGGCGTGGAGGTGGGCGGAGGAAATAACCCTGCATGTGCATAAATGATTTGTAAATACAGGGCTATTTGAGACACTCCACAGCATCGCCATAGATACCCAAAAGCACAGGTAAGCAAAGAAAACTCCACAGAAATATACAGACTCACATCATGCATCCCTAAATTAGCACTGTTTGACCCATGCACCCCCCCCAAAAAAACCTGTTGCAGTGATGCTATCCCAATGACCCAGTTCAGTTTCAGATACATACTAGCAAGCCTAATTACCTGTGTCAAAGGCCAGTGTCCAAATCCCAAGATCCTGTACTGTATATCTGCCCAAGCTGTAACAAACTGCAAAAAACAAAAGGAATAATATAATATACTTCATCAACATAAAACTTCCAGCCTAACAAAGGACCATCAGAACACACAAAATATAGGAAAAGATAGACCTTGTAACAACCATGCCCAATCAGTGGAGGAGAGAAGCTGTCTGCAAAAGGGTGGTAAGGAAGGTAGTCCTCCTTCAAAGACAAGAACGGCTAGCAGCCTGCTTGTCCTTGAATCATGACAAAATGCACCCTCCAGGCAGTCTAAACCCCATGTCAGGATGCATTGTGTCTGCCATGCCCAAACAACCGGAGTCAACACATTGACCAACAACCTCCTGCCATTAATCATGTGGCACAGAAACTCAAGTATGGCTCCATTAAACCAGTGTGGTCAAACATTGCCACCAGAGCCTTTTTAAAATTATTTGTGGTGTAGTTTAAATGCCATATATATTGTACTGTAGCAACGTCCCCTCAGGAGTGGGTGTAACAGGCCTAACAGCATATATTTTCCTCCTTGTGAGCATTCATGGATCTGGGCTAATTCAGAATATTAGGTGTGTTTAAACTTTGAGTATAGCTGGACTGAGCACTCAAACCACATGAATTTCTGGTGAAGTGCAATGATCTACTAATGCGAATCTGAACTCAAATTGTCACTTTAACTTGTTACCAATTGCTTTTTTGAATCTGATATTTTGTATTTGGTGATTTAAATGAGATTAAATAAATTAAATTGATGGTTTAACAAAGTATTATCAAGTACAATAGTTAAACTATTTTAAAATACATCTATGTTGCACCAAACAGCAGTATAAATTAAATGCAGGCACTCAAGGTTTACATTTAAGGGAATCAAATATTACTTGATGGTTCTTATAACAGTAGAAGGTAAGTTGCTACTGAAATGGGAAACATAGGGCAATGATTTAAATATACATTTTTATATGGGCATATGGTAACTTATATGTCAAACCTTGAAATATGTCCTTCCATTGTCTCTCTAGGACAAGTTTTTATGTCAAACTGATTATATTCTTCATGCTTTGAGAAAAAGCAAGAAGCAGGGGACCAAGTCACTTATAACCAATGCAGAAAATAGTAATAGCTGAGTTAAATTATATCCCACACTGGTTCCATCATTTCCGTCTAGCATTAACATCCCTGGCATTGCTGCTGCTTATTCGACACACAGCTGTGGTGCCCCATTCAGAAAGCCAATATTTGCAAAGAATTACTTCAATGGCATCTTCCTGACAAAATAATGCAACCGACCCCATACAAAACCATTGGCTTAGACTTCTTCATATAGAAGTTCAGTTGGTTTCACTCTATCAACCCCAAAATGAGGCATGGGAAAATGACAACTCGTACTACTGTTTTCTTTTTTTAAATGATCCATTTAAATTTCTCTGTGTGAGCTGCTCTAACATTTTCACTCTGGGCGAATAGTGAAACCAAAGCCTCCATACTCATGATACAGTGCTGACAAAGTGGCCCTTCAGTTCAGAGATTATTACTGTTTTTCACGAGTCTCTGAAACTATCTCCACTGATAAGGCTTGCTAAACATTAAAAAATAAAATGGAAAGGGAGGAGTCAGGGCTACGCACGAGCTCATTATGTACTTTAATGTTATTGCAGTGGGAACATGAAGGAATCAAAAAGCTTTTGCAACTCTGTTTAACTTGAGCATTGATGAAGGTAGCCTCCTCTGTTTTAATGAGTAGAATGCACTTACCCTCTCCTGATTCTGTCAAGGCGGCTGCAAATATGGAACTATCCTTGAAGGAGTAACTTACGTGCTCTCTGCAGTAATACTTGGTAAGTGGTAACAAGTCTCATCTTTCTTTTTTAATAGAAAAGAAACCTCAGATGTTTTTGTATTGTCATGTGCCTCATCATTGCTGTTTTTTTTAAGAGGGAGGAAGAGGCAGCCTAAATAATGAAAAGTTGCACACAGAAATATGATACAAAAGGTGATTATAGAAAATGAATCTATCACGCAGCTGGATCTGTTGTGTGGTACCCTCATTACTATTTGGCAGGATACTGATGATGAAGCTAAATTGGTCAGACATGCTTACCAACTACAGAAGTGGTATAGTTGTCTCTATTCACACTCAGAAATATCAGGGAGAGGCTTATGACTTCCTAGCAGAGATCACTTCCTCTTTAAGGGGGCTAGCCTTCAACTTAGTGAACCACAACTGATCAGCAAGCAGCTCCCAAGAGAACATTGCCCCCAAATTCTTCAGTGCTCCAAAATATTTATAAGAATGTTAGAAGAGCCTGCTGGATCCGGACTTTGTCCCATCTAGTCCTGCATCCTGCTATAACAATGGCCAACCAGTTGCCTATCAGAGACCAGTAAGCTCGACCTGAGCACAGAAGTGCTCCCTTCCAGAGGTTTCCAGCAGCTGATATTCAGAAGGATATTGCCTCCAACTGCAAAGACAGAGCATAGCTATCATTTATAAGTGTCTGGTATTAAGTGCATTGAAAAATACATGTGTTGTTTCAACTGACAGTGGAAATAAAGAAGGATGTTATATTCAGACTTTTATTGTTCATGCTGCTTTGTGAATTTATTACTTTTTTTTCAATTTCCACTTGTGCTCCTGCCAGGAGATAGCTATTAGGCAGTAAGCAGCAAGAGTAAAACGTTATCATTTTGTTTCAAACTATAAAATAATTTACATCACATAATTTTACTGTTGTGTTTTTTGTTTTTGTTTTTTTGTTTTTGAAACCACAAACATTCCAGCATCACACTGTAGGAATAACAATAGAAAGCATAACCTTTTGCATAGTATTAAATGAACAGAGACAGTAAGTTCTTTATTTACAATTATTGTCTAGATTTAAAAAATTCATAAAAACAGATGAATAAACATATAGGAATAATGACCCCTAGTGGGATGAATTGCCAAATGTACTGCTGTATTTTTTCCACAAATCTCATGCTTTTAGGTACAGTACGCAGAGAGCAAGCATTTTATGTATTGCAGTGAATTTCAACATATAGACCATTTTGGTTTTTTGATCCATTCTTCCCATCACAGAGAGACCAAGCAATTAAGAAAGGGAACAAGGTGCAAAGCTTGTAGTTGAAAGGCTATGAGCTCATCTGCCCCCCAAAAAAGTCTGTTTATCTCATATATATATGAGAGAGAGAGCATGGTTTCTGATGACAGAATCCGAAGTTTCCTATGCATCACAGTTAATATATATGTTAATATATATTGTCTTTTTCTTTCTTTTTAAACTATATATGTACAGAATGAAATATTGGTTTCTTTTTAACAGTTTTTCAAGTCTCAAATAGTACCCTACTAGTTATTAAGAATCGTATTACAATGCGCACACACAGAAAATGAAATGAAAATCAAAAAAGTATCTGATGAAAATCAAGCTTGAAATAAAAGGCAAATCATCAATATTAAGATGTTAGGGAGCAAAATATTCCAGTGCCAACAATTTTGTAGTTTCTTCAGCCCAGAGCTACATGCTTTCCCCTGTAAATAGACTTTATTGTATTTCAAATATAGTATCCCAAGGAGATCATAGAACCTCAGTGTTACACAAAAGTTAGTTGCTGTTATTTACAATCCAGGGATAAACCCTGCCTACCTGTCAGTCAGTTTGATTTTAAGAATAAGCTGGTCAACTGGACTGTCATGCCAGCTTTGAGATTTAAGAAGCAGGTAACACTGTCTGTTGAGAAGAGGGTTGTGTAAGCCTGGGAAGGTTTGCTGTTCAGCCAGACGTTTGGATCAGAGTGAATTATGTAGAGCCAAAAGACATTAAAAGCTTATTACGAAAGTCCGGAAGCTGGCAATTCAAAGTGGTTAGAACTTTACCTGGCAAAATAGTTCTGATATGCCCTCAAAACATTAGTCATCTGAAACTGTAGTTGGCCAGGAATCTCATCTTGTCTGAAGAGTTTCTGTCTTGCAATAGTTCTTTCGACTACAGTTGTTCCACCTTATTAGACAACTTTAAAACAGCAGGCAATATAACAACATATAAAGTTTTCAAGCTGATTTAAAGGGCTTTCCCCCGAACTCTTCTGGCATAATTGATCATATTAATCAAAATGTCTTTTGCACTGTACAAGTTTATGGAAAAGATCATATGCTGAAAAGTCTTGAAGCAAACCTTGTATTAAATACAAAAGTCATTTATGAAAAATCTGTGACCCACAAAGTGCTTTGCATTCAAGTGGTTGACATAGCAATTATATAAGCTTTTAAATTACCAGGGCTGTTACCATCTTGAAGAAAAAAAAGAAATCTCACCCAGAATATTGCAGTTGTTTACAATGGCTTTCAGTGTAGAAAGCACACTACAAGGGAAAAATAACATTAGTGGATTTGCTATAATATACTTTTGTGACTATAGGAAGACAAGCTTGGTTTAAAAATAATCACACAAAGCACATTTCAGTATACACTTCATAAAGTTTCA